>NC_135310.1:21692664-21931442 GCF_048772815.1 Callospermophilus lateralis | reverse complement strand
AGGCCTTAGCCTCTGGCTCTGCCCCCGCCCCCCGCCCCGGCTCCTGGCTTGAGCCTGTGCTGTCCCTTGTGGCTCAGCTGCGCCCCTGGGCTCTGAAACGCGGGGCCCTTGCTTGGGCCGTCCTCCTGCTCCCCTTGGCTTGTCCGCACTGCCCTGGCCTTGTGCCGCCCGCCCCGGCCCTTCCCTGCTTTGCCCTTGCGTGGGCCCCGCCTCTAGTTCCCTAGCCCGGGCTCCTTGCTTGGGTCCGTGCGCCACGCCCCTGCGCCACCCTGCCCAGCCCTTCACTGGAGCTGCCCTCCCTTGGCCCGTGTCTATTCCCTGACCCTGCCAGAGCCCTGGGCCTGATCCCTTGGCCAGGATGCTCCCCTGGTCCGGGGCAGTGGGCTTGGCCTCTTGGCGCCTTCGTGCTCCTAGGGCACAAGGTAGCCCTGCGCCTTGCCCGGTCCTTTGCCCTCCCCTCTGCCCCGGCCCCCCCAACCCCGCTCCCCAAGCCCCGCTGCCCGAGCCCGAGCCCGAGCCCGAGCCCCGAGCCCGAGCCCAGCCCCAGCCCCAGCCCCAGCCCCAGCCCCAGCCCCAGCCCCGGCACTGGACCTGGGCCTTGAGCCTACCTCCCCGGGCACGTCCAGTGCCCTCCTGTGCCGTCCCTGTCTGTCCCGTCCCTCCCGTCCACTCCACCCCCTCCATTCCCTCCCAGGCCCTGTCCTTTCCCTTGAGTCCCTGATTCCGGCCGGGACCCCTCGCCATCCCTCGTGGTCTCCCGTTGCAGGGCCTGGCTCCTTGCTTGAGCCCAGGCCGCTCTTCTGGAGGACCCTGTCCCTGTCCCCATCCCCTCAGGCCCCTTGCTTGGGCCCCCTCCTGTGCCTGCCCTCTGGTCCCCTGGTGCTCTGTGTATCCTTGCCCTGCCGAGAAGAGAAACACCCCCTCCCCTGCTCGCCCCTCGCCTGGGCTCCTGGATCCGGTCCTGGCTCCCCCCACACCCCGGCTTGGGACCCAATGTCTCCCCCTCACGGTGCCCTCCTTTGGCCCTTGTTTGCCCTCAACAGTTGGTCCCCTGGTCCCTTGGTGAGGAACTAGTCCCCTGGGGCAGCGGAGTGGCCCTGTCTGGCCTGTGCGCCCTGCAGGCTCCCAATGGGAAACACAGTCCTGCCCCTCGCCGGGCCCCTTGCTGCCCGCACCCTGACACCTGGCAGTGGACTTGGGCCTGGCCTTGCGCCGCTTTTCCCTGCGCCATGCCCTCCCTAGCCCCGCCCCCACCCTCTGGCCTTGCCTGCCGCCCCCTACCCCAGCGGAGCCCTCCCCAAGCCTGACCCTTCGCGCTCCAGTCCCCTGAGCCCCTGACCGAGTTTCCCGTGTCGCGTGGCGTGGCGTGGCGTGGCGTGGCGTGGCGTCGTGTCTGCGCTGGGGGCCCCTTGCTTGGGCCCCCCTACCGCGCTCCCCTAGGTGTCCCTCGCGCCTCCCTAGTCCCCCTCATCCTTGCGCCGCCCCCATCCTCCCCTTCCCTGCTTTCCCCAGGCGCGCGCGGTGCGTGCGTCCTCCTGTGTCGGGTCCGTCCCCTGCCTGGGGCCCCTTGCTTGGGTCCTGGCACTCACCCTCGCCGCCCCCACGTGACCCCCCGCGCCGAGCCCTCCCGTCGACCTCCTCCAGGCCCGCGTCCCCTTGCCAGGCCCTCTTTGCCAGGTCCCTGTCCCAGGATTCGCATCTGGGCCAGGGCGCCTTATTAGGGAAACCGGCCTGCCCCCTCGCCTGGGCCACTTGCTCTCCCTGGGCCCTGGGTCCCGCACCCTGCACCCTGAATACCCTTACACCTGGCCGTAGACCTGGGCCTCGAGCCCCCTCCCCTCCCCAGCCCGTCCACACTCCTGAGACCCCTGCCCCAGGCCTTAGCCTCTGGCTCTGCCCCCCGCCCCCCGCCCCGGCTCCTGGCTTGAGCCTGTGCTGTCCCTTGTGGCTCAGCTGCGCCCCTGGGCTCTGAAAGCGGGGCCCTTGCTTGGGCCGTCCTCCTGGCTCCCCTTGGCTTGTCCGCACTGCCCTGGCCTTGTGCCGCCCGCCCCCGGCCCTTCCCTGCTTTGCCCTTGCGTGGGCCCCGCCTCTAGTTCCCTAGCCCGGGCTCCTTGCTTGGGTCCGTGCGCCACGCCCCTGCGCCACCCTGCCCAGCCCTTCACTGGAGCTGCCCTCCCTTGGCCCGTGTCTATTCCTGACCCTGCCAGAGCCCTGGGCCTGATCCCTTGGCCAGGATGCTCCCCTGGTCCGGGGCAGTGGGCTGGCCTCTTGGCGCCTTCGTGCTCCCTAGGGCACAAGGTAGCCCTGCGCCTTGCCCGGTCCCTTTGCCCTCCCTCTGCCCCGGCCCCCCCCAACCCCCGCTCCCAAGCCCCGCTGCCCGAGCCCGAGCCCGAGCCCGAGCCCGAGCCCGAGCCCGAGCCCCAGCCCCAGCCCCAGCCCCAGCCCCAGCCCCGGCACTGGACCTGGGCCTTGAGCCTACCTCCCCGGGCACGTCCAGTGCCCTCCTGTGCCGTCCCTGTCTGGTCCCGTCCCTCCCGTCCACTCCACCCCCTCCATTCCCTCCCAGGCCCTGTCCTTTCCCTTGAGTCCCTGATTCCGGCCGGGACCCCTCGCCATCCCTCGTGGTCTCCCGTTGCAGGGCCTGGCTCCTTGCTTGAGCCCAGGCCGCTCTTCTGGAGGACCCTGTCCCTGTCCCATCCCCTCAGGCCCCTTGCTTGGGCCCCCTCCTGTGCCTGCCCTCTGGTCCCCTGGTGCTCTGTGTATCCCTTGCCCTGCCGAGAAGAGAAACACCCCCTCCCCTGCTCGCCCCTCGCCTGGGCTCCTGGATCCGGTCCTGGCTCTCCCCACACCCCGGCTTGGGACCCCAATGTCTCCCCCTCACGGTGCCCTCCTTTGGCCCTTGTTGGCCCTCAACAGTTGGTCCCCTGGTCCCTTGGTGAGGAACTAGTCCCCTGGGGCAGCGGAGTGGCCCTGTCTGGCCTGTGCGCCCTGCAGGCTCCCAATGGGAAACACAGTCCTGCCCTCGCCGGGCCCCCTTGCTGCCCGCACCCTGACACCTGGCAGTGGACTTGGGCCTGGCCTTGCGCCGCTTTCCCCTGCGCCGTGCCCTCCCTAGCCCCCGCCCCACCCTCTGGCCTTGCCTGCCGCCCCCTACCCCAGCGGAGCCCTCCCCAAGCCTGACCCTTCGCGCTCCAGTCCCCTGAGCCCCTGACCGAGTTTCCCGTGTCGCGTGGCGTGGCGTGGCGTGGCGTGGCGTCGTGTCTGCGCTGGGGGCCCCTTGCTTGGGCCCCCTACCGCGCTCCCCTAGGTGTCCCTCGCGCCTCCCTAGTCCCCCTCATCCTTGCGCCGCCCCCATCCTCCCCTTCCCTGCTTTCCCCAGGCGCGCGCGGGTGCGTGCGTCCTCCTGTGTCGGGTCCGTCCCCTGCCTGGGGCCCCTTGCTTGGGTCCTGGCACTCACCCCTCGCCGCCCCCACCGTGACCCCCCGCGCCGAGCCCTCCCGTCGACCTCCTCCAGGCCCGCGTCCCCTTGCCAGGCCCTCTTTGCCAGGTCCCTGTCCCAGGATTCGCATCTGGGCCAGGGCGCCTTATTAGGGAAACCGGCCTGCCCCTCGCCTGGGCCACTTGCTCTCCCTGGGCCCTGGGTCCCGCACCCTGCACCCTGAATACCCTTACACCTGGCCGTAGACCTGGGCCTCGAGCCCCCTCCCCTCCCCAGCCCCGTCCACACTCCTGAGACCCCTGCCCAGGCCTTAGCCTCTGGCTCTGCCCCCCGCCCCCCGCCCCGGCTCCTGGCTTGAGCCTGTGCTGTCCCTTGTGGCTCAGCTGCGCCCTGGGCTCTGAAAGCGGGGCCCCTTGCTTGGGCCGTCCTCCTGCTCCCCTTGGCTTGTCCGCACTGCCCTGGCCTTGTGCCGCCCGCCCCGGCCCTTCCCTGCTTTGCCCTTGCGTGGCCCCGCCTCTAGTTCCTAGCACGGGCTCCTTGCTTGGGTCCGTGCGCCACGCCCCTGCGCCACCCTGCCCAGCCCTTCACTGGAGCTGCCCTCCCTGGCCCGTGTCTATCCCTGACCCTGCCAGAGCCCTGGGCCTGATCCCCTTGGCCAGATGCTCCCTGGTCCGGGGCAGTGGGCTTGGCCTCTTGGCGCCTTCGTGCACCCCTAGGGCACAAGGTAGCCCTGGCGCCTTGCCCGGTCCCTTTGCCCTCCCTCTGCCCCGGCCCCCCCAACCCCGCTCCCCAAGCCCCGCTGCCCGAGCCCGAGCCCGAGCCCGAGCCCGAGCCCCAGCCCCAGCCCGAGCCCGAGCCCCAGCCCAGCCCCCAGCCCCAGCCCCAGCCCCGGCACTGGACCTGGGCCTTGAGCCTACCTCCCGGGCACGTCCAGTGCCCTCTCTGTGCCGTCCCTGTCTGGTCCCGTCCCTCCCGTCCACTCCACCCCCTCCATTCCTCCCCAGGCCCTGTCCTTTCCCTTGAGTCCCTGATTCCGGCCGGGACCCCTCGCCATCCCTCGTGGTCTCCCGTTGCAGGGCCTGGCTCCTTGCTTTGAGCCCAGGCCGCTCTTCTGGAGGACCCTGTCCCTGTCCCATCCCCTCAGGCCCCTTGCTTGGGCCCCCTCCTGTGCCTGCCCTCTGGTCCCCTGGTGCTCTGTGTATCCTTGCCCTGCCGAGAAGAGAAACACCCCCTCCCCTGCTCGCCCCTCGCCTGGGCTCCTGGATCCGGTCCTGGCTCTCCCCACACCTCGGCTTGGGACCCAATGTCTCCCCCTCACGGTGCCCTCCTTTGGCCCTTGTTGGCCCTCAACAGTTGGTCCCCTGGTCCCTTGGTGAGGAACTAGTCCCCCTGGGGCAGCGGAGTGGCCCTGTCTGGCCTGTGCGCCCTGCAGGCTCCCAATGGGAAACACAGTCCTGCCCCTCGCCGGGCCCCCTTGCTGCCCGCACCCTGACACCTGGCAGTGGACTTGGGCCCTGGCCTTGCGCCGCTTTCCCCTGCGCCGTGCCCTCCCTAGCCCCGCCCCCACCCCTCTGGCCTTGCCTGCCGCCCCCTACCCCAGCGGAGCCCTCCCCAAGCCTGACCCTTCGCGCTCCAGTCCCCTGAGCCCCTGACCGAGTTTCCCGTGTCGCGTGGCGTGGCGTGGCGTGGCGTGGCGTGGCGTCGTGTCTGCGCTGGGGGCCCCTTGCTTGGGCCCCCTACCGCGCTCCCCTAGGTGTCCCTCGCGCCTCCCTAGTCCCCCTCATCCTTGCGCCGCCCCCATCCTCCCCTTCCCTGCTTTCCCCAGGCGCGCGCGGTGCGTGCGTCCTCCCTGTGTCGGGTCCGTCCCCTGCCTGGGGCCCCTTGCTTGGGTCCTGGCACTCACCCTCCGCGCCCCCCACCGTGACCCCCCGCGCCGAGCCCTCCCGTCGACCTCCTCCAGGCCCGCGACCCTTGCCAGGCCCTCTTTGCCAGGTCCTGTCCCAGGATTCGCATCTGGGCCAGGGCGCCTTATTAGGGAAACCGGCCTGCCCCTCGCCTGGGCCACTTGCTCTCCCTGGGCCCTGGGTCCCGCACCCTGCACCCTGAATACCCTTACACCTGGCCGTAGACCTGGGCCTCGAGCCCCCTCCCCTCCCCAGCCCCGTCCACACTCCTGAGACCCCTGCCCCAGGCTTAGCCTCTGGCTCTGCCCCCGCCCCCCGCCCCGGCTCCTGGCTTGAGCCTGTGCTGTCCCTTGTGGCTCAGCTCGCCCCTGGGCTCTGAAAGCGGGGCCCTTGCTTGGGCCGTCCTCCTGCTCCCCTTGGCTTGTCCGCACTGCCCTGGCCTTGTGCGCCCGCCCGGCCCTTCCCTGCTTTGCCCTTGCGTGGGCCCCGCCTCTAGTTCCCTAGCCCGGGCTCCTTGCTTGGGTCCGTGCGCCACGCCCCTGCGCCACCCTGCCCAGCCCTTCACTGGAGCTGCCCTCCCTTGGCCCGTGTCTATTCCCTGACCCTGCCAGAGCCCTGGGCCTGATCCCTTGGCCAGGATGCTCCCTGGTCCGGGGCAGTGGGCTTGGCCTCTTGGCGCCTTCGTGCTCCCTAGGGCACAAGGTAGCCCTGCGCCTTGCCCGGTCCTTTGCCCTCCCTCTGCCCCGGCCCCCCCAACCCCGCTCCCCAAGCCCCGCTGCCCGAGCCCGAGCCCGAGCCCGAGCCCGAGCCCCAGCCCCAGCCCGAGCCCGAGCCCCAGCCCCAGCCCCAGCCCCAGCCCCAGCCCCGGCACTGGACCTGGGCCTTGAGCCTACCTCCCGGGGCACCGTCCAGTGCCCTCCTGTGCCGTCCCTGTCTGGTCCCGTCCCTCCCGTCCACTCCACCCCCTCCCATTCCCTCCCAGGCCCTGTCCTTTCCCTTGAGTCCCTGATTCCCGGCCGGGACCCCTCGCCATCCCTCGTGGTCTCCCGTTGCAGGGCCTGGCTCCTTGCTTGAGCCCAGGCCGCTCTTCTGGAGGACCCTGTCCCTGTCCCATCCCCTCAGGCCCCTTGCTTGGGCCCCCTCCTGTGCCTGCCCTCTGGTCCCCTGGTGCTCTGTGTATCCTTGCCCTGCCGAGAAGAGAAACACCCCCTCCCCTGCTCGCCCCTCGCCTGGGCTCCTGGATCCGGTCCTGGCTCTCCCCACACCCCGGCTTGGGACCCAATGTCTCCCCCTCACGGTGCCCTCCTTTGGCCCTTGTTGGCCCTCAACAGTTGGTCCCCTGGTCCCTTGGTGAGGAACTAGTCCCCTGGGGCAGCGGAGTGGCCCTGTCTGGCCTGTGCGCCCTGCAGGCTCCCAATGGGAAACACAGTCCTGCCCCTCGCCGGGCCCCCTTGCTGCCCGCACCCTGACACCTGGCAGTGGACTTGGGCCTGGCCTTGCGCCGCTTTCCCCTGCGCCGTGCCCTCCCTAGCCCCGCCCCCACCCTCTGGCCTTGCCTGCCGCCCCCTACCCCAGCGGAGCCCTCCCCAAGCCTGACCCTTCGCGCTCCAGTCCCCTGAGCCCCTGACCGAGTTTCCCGTGTCGCGTGGCGTGGCGTGGCGTGGCGTGGCGTGTCGTGGCGTCGTGTCTGCGCTGGGGGCCCCTTGCTTGGGCCCCCTACCGCGCTCCCCTAGGTGTCCCTCGCGCCTCCCTAGTCCCCCTCATCCTTGCGCCGCCCCCATCCTCCCCTTCCCTGCTTTCCCCAGGCGCGCGCGGTGCGTGCGTCCTCCTGTGTCGGGTCCGTCCCCTGCCTGGGGCCCCTTGCTTGGGTCCTGGCACTCACCCCTCGCCGCCCCCACCGTGACCCCCCGCGCCGAGCCCTCCCGTCGACCTCCTCCAGGCCCGCGACCCTTGCCAGGCCCTCTTTGCCAGGTCCCTGTCCCAGGATTCGCATCTGGGCCAGGGCGCCTTATTAGGGAAACCGGCCTGCCCCTCGCCTGGGCCACTTGCTCTCCCTGGGCCCTGGGTCCCGCACCCTGCACCCTGAATACCCTTACACCTGGCCGTAGACCTGGGCCTCGAGCCCCCTCCCCTCCCCAGCCCCGTCCACACTCCTGAGACCCCTGCCCCAGGCCTTAGCCTCTGGCTCTGCCCCCCGCCCCCCGCCCCGGCTCCTGGCTTGAGCCTGTGCTGTCCCTTGTGGCTCAGCTGCGCCCCTGGGCTCTGAAAGCGGGGCCCTTGCTTGGGCCGTCCTCCTGCTCCCCTTGGCTTGTCCGCACTGCCCTGGCCTTGTGCCGCCCGCCCCGGCCCTTCCCTGCTTTGCCCTTGCGTGGGCCCCGCCTCTAGTTCCCTAGCCCGGGCTCCTTGCTTGGGTCCGTGCGCCACGCCCCTGCGCCACCCTGCCCAGCCCTTCACTGGAGCTGCCCTCCCTTGGCCCGTGTCTATTCCCTGACCCTGCCAGAGCCCTGGGCCTGATCCCTTGGCCAGGATGCTCCCCTGGTCCGGGGCAGTGGGCTTGGCCTCTTGGCGCCTTCGTGCTCCCTAGGGCACAAGGTAGCCCTGCGCCTTGCCCGGTCCCTTTGCCCTCCCTCTGCCCCGGCCCCCCCAACCCCGCTCCCCAAGCCCCGCTGCCCGAGCCCGAGCCCGAGCCCGAGCCCGAGCCCGAGCCCGAGCCCCAGCCCCAGCCCCAGCCCCAGCCCCAGCCCCGGCACTGGACCTGGGCCTTGAGCCTACCTCCCCGGGCACGTCCAGTGCCCTCCTGTGCCGTCCCTGTCTGGTCCCGTCCCTCCCGTCCACTCCACCCCCTCCATTCCCTCCCAGGCCCTGTCCTTTCCCTTGAGTCCCTGATTCCGGCCGGGACCCCTCGCCATCCCTCGTGGTCTCCCGTTGCAGGGCCTGGCTCCTTGCTTGAGCCCAGGCCGCTCTTCTGGAGGACCCTGTCCCTGTCCCATCCCCTCAGGCCCCTTGCTTGGGCCCCCTCCTGTGCCTGCCCTCTGGTCCCCTGGTGCTCTGTGTATCCTTGCCCTGCCCAGAAGAGAAACACCCCCTCCCCTGCTCGCCCCTCGCCTGGGCTCCTGGATCCGGTCCTGGCTCTCCCCACACCCCGGCTTGGGACCCAATGTCTCCCCCTCACGGTGCCCTCCTTTGGCCCTTGTTGGCCCTCAACAGTTGGTCCCCTGGTCCCTTGGTGAGGAACTAGTCCCCTGGGGCAGCGGAGTGGCCCTGTCTGGCCTGTGCGCCCTGCAGGCTCCCAATGGGAAACACAGTCCTGCCCCTCGCCGGGCCCCCTTGCTGCCCGCACCCTGACACCTGGCAGTGGACTTGGGCCTGGCCTTGCGCCGCTTTCCCCTGCGCCGTGCCCTCCTAGCCCCGCCCCCACCCTCTGGCCTTGCCTGCCGCCCCCTACCCCAGCGGAGCCCTCCCCAAGCCTGACCCTTCGCGCTCCAGTCCCCTGAGCCCCTGACCGAGTTTCCCGTGTCGCGTGGCGTGGCGTGGCGTGGCGTGGCGTGGCGTGGCGTCGTGTCTGCGCTGGGGGCCCCTTGCTTGGGCCCCCTACCGGGCTCCCCTAGGTGTCCCTCGCGCCTCCCTAGTCCCCCTCATCCTTGCGCCGCCCCCATCCTCCCCTTCCCTGCTTTCCCCAGGCGCGCGCGGTGCGTGCGTCCTCCTGTGTCGGGTCCGTCCCCTGCCTGGGGCCCCTTGCTTGGGTCCTGGCACTCACCCCTCGCCGCCCCCACCGTGACCCCCCGCGCCGAGCCCTCCCGTCGACCTCCTCCAGGCCCGCGTCCCTTGCCAGGCCCTCTTTGCCAGGTCCCTGTCCCAGGATTCGCATCTGGGCCAGGGCGCCTTATTAGGGAAACCGGCCTGCCCCTCGCCTGGGCCACTTGCTCTCCCTGGGCCCTGGGTCCCGCACCCTGCACCCTGAATACCCTTACACCTGGCCGTAGACCTGGGCCTCGAGCCCCCTCCCCTCCCCAGCCCCGTCCACACTCCTGAGACCCCTGCCCAGGCCTTAGCCTCTGGCTCTGCCCCCCGCCCCCCGCCCCGGCTCCTGGCTTGAGCCTGTGCTGTCCCTTGTGGCTCAGCTGCGCCCCTGGGCTCTGAAAGCGGGGCCCTTGCTTGGGCCGTCCTCCTGCTCCCCTTGGCTTGTCCGCACTGCCCTGGCCTTGTGCCGCCCGCCCCGGCCCTTCCCTGCTTTGCCCTTGCGTGGGCCCCGCCTCTAGTTCCCTAGCCCGGGCTCCTTGCTTGGGTCCGTGCGCCACGCCCCTGCGCCACCCTGCCCAGCCCTTCACTGGAGCTGCCCTCCCTTGGCCCGTGTCTATTCCCTGACCCTGCCAGAGCCCTGGGCCTGATCCCTTGGCCAGGATGCTCCCCTGGTCCGGGGCAGTGGGCTTGGCCTCTTGGCGCCTTCGTGCTCCCTAGGGCACAAGGTAGCCCTGCGCCTTGCCCGGTCCCTTTGCCCTCCCTCTGCCCCGGCCCCCCCAACCCCGCTCCCCAAGCCCCGCTGCCCGAGCCCGAGCCCGAGCCCGAGCCCGAGCCCCAGCCCCAGCCCGAGCCCGAGCCCGAGCCCCAGCCCCAGCCCCAGCCCCAGCCCCGGCACTGGACCTGGGCCTTGAGCCTACCTCCCCGGGCACGTCCAGTGCCCTCCTGTGCCGTCCCTGTCTGGTCCCGTCCCTCCCGTCCACTCCACCCCCTCCATTCCCTCCCAGGCCCTGTCCTTTCCCTTGAGTCCCTGATTCCGGCCGGGACCCCTCGCCATCCCTCGTGGTCTCCCGTTGCAGGGCCTGGCTCCTTGCTTGAGCCCAGGCCGCTCTTCTGGAGGACCCTGTCCCTGTCCCATCCCCTCAGGCCCCTTGCTTGGGCCCCCTCCTGTGCCTGCCCTCTGGTCCCCTGGTGCTCTGTGTATCCTTGCCCTGCCGAGAAGAGAAACACCCCCTCCCCTGCTCGCCCCTCGCCTGGGCTCCTGGATCCGGTCCTGGCTCTCCCCACACCCCGGCTTGGGACCCAATGTCTCCCCCTCACGGTGCCCTCCTTTGGCCCTTGTTGGCCCTCAACAGTTGGTCCCCTGGTCCCTTGGTGAGGAACTAGTCCCCTGGGGCAGCGGAGTGGCCCTGTCTGGCCTGTGCGCCCTGCAGGCTCCCAATGGGAAACACAGTCCTGCCCCTCGCCGGGCCCCCTTGCTGCCCGCACCCTGACACCTGGCAGTGGACTTGGGCCTGGCCTTGCGCCGCTTTCCCCTGCGCCGTGCCCTCCCTAGCCCCGCCCCCACCCTCTGGCCTTGCCTGCCGCCCCCTACCCCAGCGGAGCCCTCCCCAAGCCTGACCCTTCGCGCTCCAGTCCCCTGAGCCCCTGACCGAGTTTCCCGTGTCGCGTGGCGTGGCGTGGCGTGGCGTGGCGTGTCGTGGCGTCGTGTCTGCGCTGGGGGCCCCTTGCTTGGGCCCCCTACCGCGCTCCCCTAGGTGTCCCTCGCGCCTCCCTAGTCCCCCTCATCCTTGCGCCGCCCCCATCCTCCCCTTCCCTGCTTTCCCCAGGCGCGCGCGGTGCGTGCGTCCTCCTGTGTCGGGTCCGTCCCCTGCCTGGGGCCCCTTGCTTGGGTCCTGGCACTCACCCCTCGCCGCCCCCACCGTGACCCCCCGCGCCGAGCCCTCCCGTCGACCTCCTCCAGGCCCGCGACCCTTGCCAGGCCCTCTTTGCCAGGTCCCTGTCCCAGGATTCGCATCTGGGCCAGGGCGCCTTATTAGGGAAACCGGCCTGCCCCTCGCCTGGGCCACTTGCTCTCCCTGGGCCCTGGGTCCCGCACCCTGCACCCTGAATACCCTTACACCTGGCCGTAGACCTGGGCCTCGAGCCCCCTCCCCTCCCCAGCCCCGTCCACACTCCTGAGACCCCTGCCCCAGGCCTTAGCCTCTGGCTCTGCCCCCCGCCCCCCGCCCCGGCTCCTGGCTTGAGCCTGTGCTGTCCCTTGTGGCTCAGCTGCGCCCCTGGGCTCTGAAAGCGGGGCCCTTGCTTGGGCCGTCCTCCTGCTCCCCTTGGCTTGTCCGCACTGCCCTGGCCTTGTGCCGCCCGCCCCGGCCCTTCCCTGCTTTGCCCTTGCGTGGGCCCCGCCTCTAGTTCCCTAGCCCGGGCTCCTTGCTTGGGTCCGTGCGCCACGCCCCTGCGCCACCCTGCCCAGCCCTTCACTGGAGCTGCCCTCCCTTGGCCCGTGTCTATTCCCTGACCCTGCCAGAGCCCTGGGCCTGATCCCTTGGCCAGGATGCTCCCCTGGTCCGGGGCAGTGGGCTTGGCCTCTTGGCGCCTTCGTGCTCCCTAGGGCACAAGGTAGCCCTGCGCCTTGCCCGGTCCCTTTGCCCTCCCTCTGCCCCGGCCCCCCCAACCCCGCTCCCCAAGCCCCGCTGCCCGAGCCCGAGCCCGAGCCCGAGCCCGAGCCCGAGCCCGAGCCCCAGCCCCAGCCCCAGCCCCAGCCCCAGCCCCGGCACTGGACCTGGGCCTTGAGCCTACCTCCCCGGGCACGTCCAGTGCCCTCCTGTGCCGTCCCTGTCTGGTCCCGTCCCTCCCGTCCACTCCACCCCCTCCATTCCCTCCCAGGCCCTGTCCTTTCCCTTGAGTCCCTGATTCCGGCCGGGACCCCTCGCCATCCCTCGTGGTCTCCCGTTGCAGGGCCTGGCTCCTTGCTTGAGCCCAGGCCGCTCTTCTGGAGGACCCTGTCCCTGTCCCATCCCCTCAGGCCCCTTGCTTGGGCCCCCTCCTGTGCCTGCCCTCTGGTCCCCTGGTGCTCTGTGTATCCTTGCCCTGCCGAGAAGAGAAACACCCCCTCCCCTGCTCGCCCCTCGCCTGGGCTCCTGGATCCGGTCCTGGCTCTCCCCACACCCCGGCTTGGGACCCAATGTCTCCCCCTCACGGTGCCCTCCTTTGGCCCTTGTTGGCCCTCAACAGTTGGTCCCCTGGTCCCTTGGTGAGGAACTAGTCCCCTGGGGCAGCGGAGTGGCCCTGTCTGGCCTGTGCGCCCTGCAGGCTCCCAATGGGAAACACAGTCCTGCCCCTCGCCGGGCCCCCTTGCTGCCCGCACCCTGACACCTGGCAGTGGACTTGGGCCTGGCCTTGCGCCGCTTTCCCCTGCGCCGTGCCCTCCCTAGCCCCGCCCCCACCCTCTGGCCTTGCCTGCCGCCCCCTACCCCAGCGGAGCCCTCCCCAAGCCTGACCCTTCGCGCTCCAGTCCCCTGAGCCCCTGACCGAGTTTCCCGTGTCGCGTGGCGTGGCGTGGCGTGGCGTGGCGTGGCGTGTCGTGGCGTCGTGTCTGCGCTGGGGGCCCCTTGCTTGGGCCCCCTACCGCGCTCCCCTAGGTGTCCCTCGCGCCTCCCTAGTCCCCCTCATCCTTGCGCCGCCCCCATCCTCCCCTTCCCTGCTTTCCCCAGGCGCGCGCGGTGCGTGCGTCCTCCTGTGTCGGGTCCGTCCCCTGCCTGGGGCCCCTTGCTTGGGTCCTGGCACTCACCCCTCGCCGCCCCCACCGTGACCCCCCGCGCCGAGCCCTCCCGTCGACCTCCTCCAGGCCCGCGTCCCTTGCCAGGCCCTCTTTGCCAGGTCCCTGTCCCAGGATTCGCATCTGGGCCAGGGCGCCTTATTAGGGAAACCGGCCTGCCCCTCGCCTGGGCCACTTGCTCTCCCTGGGCCCTGGGTCCCGCACCCTGCACCCTGAATACCCTTACACCTGGCCGTAGACCTGGGCCTCGAGCCCCCTCCCCTCCCCAGCCCCGTCCACACTCCTGAGACCCCTGCCCCAGGCCTTAGCCTCTGGCTCTGCCCCCCGCCCCCCGCCCCGGCTCCTGGCTTGAGCCTGTGCTGTCCCTTGTGGCTCAGCTGCGCCCCTGGGCTCTGAAAGCGGGGCCCTTGCTTGGGCCGTCCTCCTGCTCCCCTTGGCTTGTCCGCACTGCCCTGGCCTTGTGCCGCCCGCCCCGGCCCTTCCCTGCTTTGCCCTTGCGTGGGCCCCGCCTCTAGTTCCCTAGCCCGGGCTCCTTGCTTGGGTCCGTGCGCCACGCCCCTGCGCCACCCTGCCCAGCCCTTCACTGGAGCTGCCCTCCCTTGGCCCGTGTCTATTCCCTGACCCTGCCAGAGCCCTGGGCCTGATCCCTTGGCCAGGATGCTCCCCTGGTCCGGGGCAGTGGGCTTGGCCTCTTGGCGCCTTCGTGCTCCCTAGGGCACAAGGTAGCCCTGCGCCTTGCCCGGTCCCTTTGCCCTCCCTCTGCCCCGGCCCCCCCAACCCCGCTCCCCAAGCCCCGCTGCCCGAGCCCGAGCCCGAGCCCGAGCCCGAGCCCCAGCCCGAGCCCGAGCCCGAGCCCGAGCCCCAGCCCCAGCCCCAGCCCCAGCCCCGGCACTGGACCTGGGCCTTGAGCCTACCTCCCCGGGCACGTCCAGTGCCCTCCTGTGCCGTCCCTGTCTGGTCCCGTCCCTCCCGTCCACTCCACCCCCTCCATTCCCTCCCAGGCCCTGTCCTTTCCCTTGAGTCCCTGATTCCGGCCGGGACCCCTCGCCATCCCTCGTGGTCTCCCGTTGCAGGGCCTGGCTCCTTGCTTGAGCCCAGGCCGCTCTTCTGGAGGACCCTGTCCCTGTCCCATCCCCTCAGGCCCCTTGCTTGGGCCCCCTCCTGTGCCTGCCCTCTGGTCCCCTGGTGCTCTGTGTATCCTTGCCCTGCCGAGAAGAGAAACACCCCCTCCCCTGCTCGCCCCTCGCCTGGGCTCCTGAATCCGGTCCTGGCTCTCCCCACACCCCGGCTTGGGACCCAATGTCTCCCCCTCACGGTGCCCTCCTTTGGCCCTTGTTGGCCCTCAACAGTTGGTCCCCTGGTCCCTTGGTGAGGAACTAGTCCCCTGGGGCAGCGGAGTGGCCCTGTCTGGCCTGTGCGCCCTGCAGGCTCCCAATGGGAAACACAGTCCTGCCCCTCGCCGGGCCCCCTTGCTGCCCGCACCCTGACACCTGGCAGTGGACTTGGGCCTGGCCTTGCGCCGCTTTCCCCTGCGCCGTGCCCTCCCTAGCCCCGCCCCCACCCTCTGGCCTTGCCTGCCGCCCCCTACCCCAGCGGAGCCCTCCCCAAGCCTGACCCTTCGCGCTCCAGTCCCCTGAGCCCCTGACCGAGTTTCCCGTGTCGCGTGGCGTGGCGTGGCGTGGCGTGGCGTGGCGTGGCGTGGCGTGTCGTGGCGTCGTGTCTGCGCTGGGGGCCCCTTGCTTGGGCCCCCTACCGCGCTCCCCTAGGTGTCCCTCGCGCCTCCCTAGTCCCCCTCATCCTTGCGCCGCCCCCATCCTCCCCTTCCCTGCTTTCCCCAGGCGCGCGCGGTGCGTGCGTCCTCCTGTGTCGGGTCCGTCCCCTGCCTGGGGCCCCTTGCTTGGGTCCTGGCACTCACCCCTCGCCGCCCCCACCGTGACCCCCCGCGCCGAGCCCTCCCGTCGACCTCCTCCAGGCCCGCGTCCCTTGCCAGGCCCTCTTTGCCAGGTCCCTGTCCCAGGATTCGCATCTGGGCCAGGGCGCCTTATTAGGGAAACCGGCCTGCCCCTCGCCTGGGCCACTTGCTCTCCCTGGGCCCTGGGTCCCGCACCCTGCACCCTGAATACCCTTACACCTGGCCGTAGACCTGGGCCTCGAGCCCCCTCCCCTCCCCAGCCCCGTCCACACTCCTGAGACCCCTGCCCCAGGCCTTAGCCTCTGGCTCTGCCCCCCGCCCCCCGCCCCGGCTCCTGGCTTGAGCCTGTGCTGTCCCTTGTGGCTCAGCTGCGCCCCTGGGCTCTGAAAGCGGGGCCCTTGCTTGGGCCGTCCTCCTGCTCCCCTTGGCTTGTCCGCACTGCCCTGGCCTTGTGCCGCCCGCCCCGGCCCTTCCCTGCTTTGCCCTTGCGTGGGCCCCGCCTCTAGTTCCCTAGCCCGGGCTCCTTGCTTGGGTCCGTGCGCCACGCCCCTGCGCCACCCTGCCCAGCCCTTCACTGGAGCTGCCCTCCCTTGGCCCGTGTCTATTCCCTGACCCTGCCAGAGCCCTGGGCCTGATCCCTTGGCCAGGATGCTCCCCTGGTCCGGGGCAGTGGGCTTGGCCTCTTGGCGCCTTCGTGCTCCCTAGGGCACAAGGTAGCCCTGCGCCTTGCCCGGTCCCTTTGCCCTCCCTCTGCCCCGGCCCCCCCAACCCCGCTCCCCAAGCCCCGCTGCCCGAGCCCGAGCCCGAGCCTGAGCCCGAGCCCGAGCCCCAGCCCCAGCCCCAGCCCCAGCCCCAGCCCCAGCCCCAGCCCCAGCCCCAGCCCCGGCACTGGACCTGGGCCTTGAGCCTACCTCCCCGGGCACGTCCAGTGCCCTCCTGTGCCGTCCCTGTCTGGTCCCGTCCCTCCCGTCCACTCCACCCCCTCCATTCCCTCCCAGGCCCTGTCCTTTCCCTTGAGTCCCTGATTCCGGCAGGGACCCCTCGCCATCCCTCGTGGTCTCCCGTTGCAGGGCCTGGCTCCTTGCTTGAGCCCAGGCCGCTCTTCTGGAGGACCCTGTCCCTGTCCCATCCCCTCAGGCCCCTTGCTTGGGCCCCCTCCTGTGCCTGCCCTCTGGTCCCCTGGTGCTCTGTGTATCCTTGCCCTGCCGAGAAGAGAAACACCCCCTCCCCTGCTCGCCCCTCGCCTGGGCTCCTGGATCCGGTCCTGGCTCTCCCCACACCCCGGCTTGGGACCCAATGTCTCCCCCTCACGGTGCCCTCCTTTGGCCCTTGTTGGCCCTCAACAGTTGGTCCCCTGGTACCTTGGTGAGGAACTTATGTCCATGGCCCTTTTAGCTTCTATTTCTGATGTACCCCTTTGTCTGCTTTCTTTTCCAGGTTGCTCCACTGGTAGGGCTGTAGGCTTGGCCTTTTGGTTTCTTTGGCTTCTTTTGGGCCTAGCATCTCTTCCTGTTTAATGTTTTCTTTGTCCTCCTTCAGCCAGGGCCCTAGTGCCGAATTCTGTCTCCCAGCAGGATTTCCAGGCCTTTGTCCTTCCTCTCCCTCTGCCCTTCTCTCCTCTCCCTTCTTTCCCTATTCTGTCTGTTTTCTTGAAGTTCCTCCCAGTCCTCTCTCGTTTCAGTTTCTTGCTTTTTCCGGCTCTTTGCTTGAGCCCCAGCTTTTCTTCTGGTGTACCCTTTTCTTGTTCCATGAACTGAGACCCTTGGTTTTGGCCCCTTTCTGTGCCTCTTGTTTTTCCCTTGCTCTCCTTGGGTCCCTGCTTCCGTACACTGAATCCTTATATTTGTAGTAGTCTTTGGCCTGGAGAGTTTGTTCTAGTGTTTCTACCACCTCCGTTTTCCTCCCTGGCCCTGTCCACTTTAGTGAACTCCATTCCCAAGCCTTAGCCCTTGACTCTACCTTCCTTGTAATGTCTCCTGGGTTGAATCTCTAGTGGCCCTTGTTGCTCCGTGTGACCTTAGGCTTAACAGTGCCTCTTTGCTGTTTTCCTCTCTCCAGACTGTTAGTGCTGCTTGCCTGTCATCTCTGGCTTTTCTCTTCTTATTGATTTCTTTTTGTCCTCTGTGTGGACCTAGGAGACGTGTGTATTTTATCACTGCCGTGTTAATTTGCAATGGCTCATCATGATCCACTGAGATTTTATCAGATATATGTCATTTGATTCATCTTGAAGCCAAGCCATCTTGAAAGTATTTAGAATTTAGTGTATGTTTAGTAAACAGTTTTTGAATCAATAAAATAGTGAGTATATTCTACTTACCTAAGGAGACAAGTGTCAGGATTGTCATTTGTTTCTTACCAAATTGTATTCTGCCTTTAATTAGTTTGAGGCATTGCAGTTTGTTGAAAATTAAGACCACGACACCTTTCAGGATATTATTGGAATGAATCCGGAGAAATGCAATGAAGACTGAGAAGAAGGACACATTCCTTTTCTTATGGAAAGAGATCTCATGTCTACTCGTTCCCTCCGACCAGTAATACCCACACTCCCACCCTGGGATTTTGGTAGAGCTGCTACTCACAGTATGGTATCATCCAAACATAGCTAATGGTCCTTGTTCTGGTGCATTGAACATATTGTTTCCCCTCCCTGCAGTTATCAGTTTTCGTGGACTCGGTGGAACCCAATGACTCCAAAATTTGTGAGAGGAACCAAGTAATAATTCCAAGTGGAAACTTCAACAATTTCAAAGCACGGGGATGATCTACAAGGGCACAAACTCACAGTAATTTTAGATGTGTATTACAAAATTCAAGGTACGCTGCAATTGAAATGATGGCCAAATGAAGACAATTCCATCCAAGCTCATTTTCCTGCCTTCTTCCTTCCCTTCCTTTCTTCCTTCTTTCCCCCTACTCTCCATATTTTGTTCCTTTCTTTACATTAGGCAGTACCAGTGACAATAGCCTGTCCATGGATGGTGGTGGCAATTGGGAGGTCAAGGAAGTGTGGTAAGCTCGAACATCGTGTGAGTCTATTCAAGAAGGTTTAGAGGAGAAATTATTGGGTTCTGAGGGTTTTAGATCAATAAGTGAATTAATCCCCAGATGGTACTAACTGAGTGGCTACACAGGTGCTGTGTAGCTAGAAGTGGTGGGCCTTTGGGGGCATGTCTTTGGGATATACATTTTATATCCAGCACAGTGGAGTCTCCCTCTGCTTCCTGATCGTCGTGTGATCCACTTCCCTCCACCTCACTCTTCCACCATAATGTTAAGCCTCACTGTGAACCTGGAAGAATGGAGCCTGCTGTCTGTGGATTAAGACCTCTGAAATGGTGAGCCCCCTCCCAACAAAATTTTCCTTCTCTAAAATTGTTCTTGTTAGGTACTTTTAGTCATAGCAGTGAAAAAGCTGAATAAAATAGACCTTTTCCTGGTCATGCAGAATTAGAACAGGACAGAGGAGGACAAGTCAAACTGGTTGGAAGCAGAGGACTTTCATTTTCTCAAGGAGCCAGAGCACCATGACAGATGGCTGGGCAATCTACATAGTAGAACTCAAGGCAATAGCCTAGACAGATCTCCTGCCAAATGAGAGGTTAGGAACTCTACCTGGGCAGTCCCCATGTGGGCCAGATCTTTGCTCTGATTGGGATGACCCAGGTAAACTTAGAAAGATTTAGGAGTCCAAAACTTGTACTGGGACCCATAGAATTTGACATTGGTGACTATGAGTCAGTTCCGTATCCACTGGCCACGGATAATAGAAGTTTCCCCTGCATGACTTGCTCTTCTAAGATTCCCAAGAATGGGGAGGCCTGACGCTAGAACCAGGGTTTGTCTGTTACAAGGAGGTATGGAAGGTAGGGATTTGATGATTAAAAGTGACTCTCAAAATGACTTACTGCCATTATAATATTCACTCCCCAAGTGAGCACAGGTGGTACCCCCAGTTTTCTCACTTTTTAAAATCATGATCCTTTTTATTGCTTTCCTGCTTTTTGGACCACCAGGGATGCAGCAGTAAAACCTGAGAGATTTTGGTTATTTGGGCTTATGCTGTTGATGAATCTCTCTTGAATGTCTCATTTTCCTTTTTTTTTTTCCAGAAAGAGTAGTTTATACAGATAGTAGCATTTGAGGATGTTCCTTCAATTTTGTCACTCCTCTAACTAGGTAACATGTTAATCTGGTGTTGATAATGTTGGCCATTGAGACAGACTGACCAGTCCTAATGGAGGCCTGTGTGGGCCTCTGTGGCAGCAACGACCCACGTACTTCTTTCAGTATCCACATGGTTCCCCCTTTCTGGCTTTCAGATGCAAAATCAAAGAAACTTAAAATCTGAAGGGAAAATTCCCTGGAGCTCAACAGCTTGGACATTGTATTCATTGTTTGTTCAAATTTTCCATGATGTATTTTACAAAAAAGATATAGACAATATATATCACTTTAGTAGGGAAAGGTGTAAATCAGAATGAAAGAACTTACTGTTAATGCTGTTTTTTGGCTTTTTTTTTTTTTGAGGTGGATTATTTTTTCCCTCAGATATGTGTAACCAAAGTAAAGTCTGGACAGATAGGTTTTATTGGGTATTAAAAAGATGTCTATTGAGATCTGTTTAGATTTGAGGCAAAATGGCCAATAGCCTAAAACAATAAGTACGTATCGACCTAAAACACAAATTCATAATGCTTGAAATATTTTTCAAGAGAAAACCAAATTAAATTATATAATAAAGCAGTATGAAATAAATTATATAATCAGACTTCAGTTTCAATATTCTTGACAGTATGGCTCAAAGAATACTCTTCCATGGCACCAATATTATCAGGTTATGGGAGGGAATACATGTATGAAGTTCCACCTTTTCTGCCTATGTTCCCAAATTAACTTTTGTTCAGAAAAAGTTACCAACTCTTTGCATTGTCTCCCCTGGAAAAATCAGGAACTTCCAAACCCAATATTCTTAAAAAATGTGTTAAACCAAAGCTCTTTCTTTAAGGGGGTAATCTTCCCCTAATTTATTTAGATGACTTTGCTCATGCTTATGATATTATAACCAGAGAGGAACAAGTATTTTTCAATTAAAAGTAACTGTGAATGGAAGGATTCATTTTAGCATGTGGAACTAAGTAAAGAAACCAGAATATATTTATTTCAAGCAAAATAACAAGTTGTAAATGCTTGCAAAACATTTGAAGGTCTGGGTAAACCAAGGATCAATTTATGTAATAATGTAATAGGATTGTGTTTCACAAGTAATATCTGTTGTTAGGCATCTTATTCCCCAAATCTCCATAAAATTTATTTGAATTTCTTGTGCACAGTATGCTACAACTGACAACGCTGAAGTCTGGCCTAACAGATACTTTTCTAAAGAGTGGCGTTCACTTGAAACTCAGAAGAGGTAACCTGTATCTACCAAGTTATGTGACCCTAATAACCCATACAAGGTTTTCTAACTTCTATGATCATTATGTGTAAATGGGATGGTGCGCTTTGCCCAGAAGAAGTAACTTGGTTACCTCCTGCGATGGTCTCTCCCCTGTTGCCCAGGTCTGTGAGTTCACATGGTGTGCACAAGTATGTGACCACACACTGAGGAGGAGCTGGTGCTCAGGGAGCAACTGGTCCCAAAACACTTGCGAAGAATTCCTGTCTAAGCGGCTTTCAACCTTCAAGAGTTTTCGGATAAGTAAAATTCAAAGAAAATGAAAGGTGACAAATGTAAAGTTAGCAATTTTTGTGAGTATAAACACAATCAAAAACACCAAGAAGTGGAGAGGAGTGTCAGCTTAGTGAAAGGTTGGTTTACTGATGAAATTTCCCTTTGGTAAATTAATTTTAATTATAAATAAATTTTTGAAGTTATTTTTATTGACCTCCTATATTATGTGATCTTGATGTAGGTCGTTTATGACCAATAGTGATATATTTGTCCTCTAAAAGCCTGAAAATTTAGCTTAAGCTAGCTTCTACATTCATGTTGTGTCTGGAAATGCAAATGAACATAGACTAAAACAGAATGTGTTGTGAAATGATGTGAATTTTTTTTACTGATAAAAAAATGTATGATGTTTCAATCAGTTTTCACAATACTAGCTTGTCATAGCCTCATTCAACATCCTAGACATCCAAGTATGTTTATCTGGGCAGCTGTTTCATGAGGTATAGGTGAACACTAGCAGAATCCATTTGCTTCATTAATGTTCTTGATGTCATTCCATTTACTGTAGTCTTCTTGATGTACCATTGTTATGTCAAAGGATATACTGCTAGGTAGATTCAAAGCATGACTACCCCTCTATGACTGTATCAGTGAAGAACAAAATGAAAGTGATAAAGGACTGAGATACAGAACTTTTACAAAACCTCTAATAAAAAAGATTTCCACTAGAATGTACAAGGCTGCGATGAGACAGACCAATCTTAAGTGCATAATATCGTGGCAGAGGAACTAGTCTGAAGTCTTCAAAAGGTAAGATGGAGATCCACAGGTATCCCAAATGAAGGTATGTATCAGTATTTTGATAATTTTAACATCTTCTGTGAACCACAGATTTTGATATATAATTTTTTATCATAAGACGTAAGATCATTATATGTATACAATAAAATTAAAGAATGAGTCTGATGAATTCTTAATGACAAGTCTTAAATGCATAATGTGTAACGAATCCATTTATTATCTCCTAGTCGTGTCCAGTTTCACATGAATGATTGCAATTGAATGCCCCTAAAGAACACCTGCTGCTTTTTGTGTTTCCTCCAACTTCTCTTCCTGTGCCAGTGGTCTATCTGCAGAGCAGCCTATCCAGGTGAAGAGTTTCTTACTATAGAACATCACATGGTGATGGTTACATAGAATGTAAATCTTAAGCATTAATACAAAAGACAACCCAGAATTTTTCCACATTGAAGATTAACTGTTTCCTGATTTGACCTTTTTAAAAAATGTAATAATATATACTGTTTTATAAAATAAGTAGGCATTATTAAAAGTTTTCTCATTTAGGTATGAATCCCACAAGAAAGGTACATTGACTTCATGCCACAATATTTTAAACGTACTATAGAAGCAAACTTGTTTTTTGTTAAAAAAAAAAAAATAAAAACTGCTCATGCAAAATCAATTCCACCAAGGCAATTTCATTTCCCAGCACACTGCCCTGATTAGATGGAAGCACTTTATTTGAGTGATCAGGAACTATAACATGAGCCACCCTGAAAGAAGTTGTTGGAATCTGTTGCTTTGATAGTTTCTACATGATAACAGCTATATTAACTTCAACTTCCAAACTGTCACAAGTGTGTCTTCGATCTCACTTAATTTCCTGGGCTTCCGTTCCCTGTACTAATTTCCTGTTTAGGTTCTGTCGTATCATAATCTTAAAATCAATGTATCTGAGATCTGAAATTAATTTTATTGTCTTCTATTCAGATCAGATATTCTCACAATCTGCTTTTTAAACTACCCATACCAGCCATGAAGTTAACAAGAAACTCCAAATAGTGACATTTAGAAACTTCAGTATTATGACCCAGTCTCCTCCTATTTAGGAAATCTTCTATGGTCTCACTTTTGTGTTTACGTAGTTTTTTTTTTTTTAATTTGGTGCCAGGGATTAAACCGAGGGACCCTTAGCCACTGAGCTACATCTCTAGCCCCTTGTTTTATTTGCCAAGTTGCTTAAGGCCTTACTAAGTTACAGGGTCTGGCTTTGAACTTGTGATCCTCCTGCCTTAGCCTCCCTAGCCATTGGGTTGTTTTATTCTTTTTCTCAACCCCTTCCTCATGTAGTCTACACCCCTCTTTCAGTAACACCTCTTGATTAACTTAAGCCAAAAGGCACATCTGATACTTTGGGCCATAGAGATTGGTTGATGAATAGGCAGGTGAGTAAGATGCTAGTAAATATTTTTAAGAGGTTTCTCAGAAAAGCAGCTTCATTATCCTTCAGTGGAGATAGGCTCTTTCTCTTGGAAATCAGGGGGAAAAAGACATAATTCTTCTACAGTTGCTACTGCTTTCTTATAACTGAAAAGTATATAAATTTAGGCTTAAGCAGAAAGCACAGGACAAATTAAGAGAAACTAGATTCTGAGTGACATTGTTGAACCATTAGATATGACTGACCAGAAACCTATTCTTTTTAGGATTTTACATTTGTTGGTAAAAATGTTGCCTATGTCATTTGAGCTAGTTTAAGTTATGTATTTTGTTTCTTGCAAACTAAACATTCCTAAAAAAGTACATCTTTCAGTTTGTGGTTTTCCTTTTATTAGGTGATTTATTCCCATCTATGTTATAATGGCAAATGTTTCTTACTTCGTATTAGGCCAGAAGTTTGGAACTTTCAAAGCTGTACATCCGGTGTGTTTATGGCATCCATTCCCCGCTGCAGGTGACCTTGCTTATCCTTCATGCCTTTATACAAGCAGATCTCATTTTATTGCACTTTGCTTTACTGCATTTTTGAGATATTTTATTTTATTTTACAGATTGAAGTTTTGTAGCAGCCCTGCATCAAGGAGTTAACACCACTCTCTGAACAGCTAGGATGATGATTAGCCTCTTTTACCAATAATGAATTTTTAAATTAAGGTACATGTACTGGTTTATAGACATAATGCTATTACACACATAATAGATCATATCTTTTATATACACTGTGAAACAAAACTTCAATGTCCACTGGGAAACCAAAGAAATGTGTGTGATAATTTATTCCACTATATTCTTCATTGTAGTGGTCTGGAGCAACCAACAATACCTCTGAAGTATGCCTATACATTAAATTAATACAAGTCTGAATTGAGACTGGAGGTTTAAGTAAGTCATCCATGGAAAGGTAAAGGAAAAAAGCATTCCAGGAAAAAGGCATAGCTTGTGAAAAGTCATGGAATAATGGATGGCACATGCTATTTTCTTTTTTTTTAATGAGTTTTTAAAAATTTTTTTATTGGTTGTTCAAAACATGATATGTCAAGAGCTTTGTAATGTTTTGAGGATTTTTTTAAATGTTTATGTTATTTATTTATATGCGGTGCTGAGGATCGAACCCAGGGCCTGACACATGATAGGCGAGTGTTCTACCAGTGAGCCACAAGCCCAGCCCCACACATGCCATTTTCAAGAAACTTCGGGCTGTTCTCTAAGGTGAGAGCAGAAGACACAGGTTTTGCACAATCAACACTTGAGAACGGATCGGAGTGACCTGATGCCAGATTTGTTATTGTCTTTCTCACGTTTTGTTTAAAACCAACCAACAAAATTAACAAACATAAAATCAACCTTTGTTGTGATCCCAACTTCCCTCTTATTCTTCTCTTCATGCTGCGTTGGTGTCCAAATTTTATCATTTATTACTTTCTAATATCCAGCACTTTAAATTGTGTTGATTTCCAGTACATTTCCTTAAACAGGGAAAATTCTAAATCTTAAGTAGACTGCATTGAATTGTATTCTGTCTTCAGTTCTGACCCATATTCAAAGCATGTAATTGCCTTCATTGAGTATTATAAAAAATATTTTGGAAATTAGAGAGATTATTGTTGATATTTAAGTGGATCACAATAAAAACTCATTTACAAGATCCTGAATGTAAAGTGAATTGTTAAGCAAAAGAGGGTTTAAGCGCCTACCTATTTTTTAAAATTTATTTTTTAGTTGTAGTTAGACACAATACCTTTATTTTATTTATTTTTAGGCGGTGCTGCGGATCGAACCCAGGGCCTCTCTCGGGCTAGGCGAGCGCTCTACAGCTGAGTCACAACCCCAGCATCCTACTCCAACACCCTAAGTGCCTCCTTTTTAAAAAAGAAGGGAATTTAATTCTATCTAGTAAAATAGGAAACTCAAGAAATGGTAAGCTACAGAAATATCCAATTGTGTGCTTTTTGTTGGTTTGTTTCACTTTGGAAAGCTATTTTGCCAAAAGTATACGTTCTGAGAAACACAGGACTCTGTTCCAATAACTAAGCTCTTGTCTTTCATGGGAAACCAGGCCCTCTGTACTCTAAGCCACCTTGCTTTGCTGGGATAGGGATTCCGCACTTTATTTTTGCCCTCTGCATTCTCTTTTTAGGTTCCAATATTGGGAGCACTAGAAGGAAAACAGAAGCGTGTAGGAGACAGTGCAGCCATCCCTCTTTGAGCTTCCTACCTGTCTGCCTTTCCTTCACATGAGCATCGTCTGTCCTTGCTTCTTCACTCCAGTCAGCAGCAACTAAAGGCAATTCAGTTGTTTTTTTTTTTTTTTTTTTTTAATTTTCTGTAAGTTTCTCAGTATATACTCAGAAACACTGGAATCAGTCAACTACTCCTAGAGTTTTTTCCAGAGGGCTCTAGTAAATCGTTACAAGGCCCTCAGGATCTCTCTTTGGTTTTAAAATTATTACAACTTAAGTTTCTAATTTTAATAATTATTAAAACTTAGTTTTGAACTCTGTAATAGCTCTGAGTTCTGTTTTTCACTGTCACTCACCTAGCTAATAACTTCTTACTTAAATAATTATTTTGAATTCTCATTGTTCATATAATGAATATACAGAATTCAAGTAATGAAGCAGAACCAGAAGGGTCCTATATATCAATATACATGCATATTTATGTATATATGATTTATAGAAAACATATATGCATATATATACACACATACTTGTACATATACATTTACATATACTTGTTCCTTGGTATCTACAGGGGATTGGCTCCAGTCCCCCACCCCCAATGAATACCAAAATTTATGGATGCACAAGTCTCTAATATAAGATATTGTCAATATTTCCATATTATCTATATACTTCCTCATACATACTCTAAAAAACATCTAAAAACCTCTAGATTACTCATAATACAATGTATCTGCTATGTAAGGAGTTGTAACACTGTATTTGGGGAGGCATAATGACAAGAAAAATGCCAATACGTGTATAGTAAAGACAAATGTTTTTTCTAACTATTTTTTATCTGTGGTTATTTGAACCCTCAGATGCAGAATACACAGACATGACGAATTGAGTGTGTATATGAATTGGCTTAGAGTATTGTGGATGCTGGGTCATCACTTCTGAAATCAACACAATAGCCCATCCAGAAGGGTAGGCTGCAGCATTTTGCAGGCTCGAAAGCCACTGTCCCCAGGTGAGATTTCTTCCTTAGGGTACTCAGTTCTGCTCTTAAAGTCTTTCAGTTAGTGAATCAGATCCACTCAGTTCATCTAGAATAATTCCCTAAAGTTAAAGTCAATTGATCATGGGTTTTAGTCATACCTACAAAATACCTCCACAGTAAAAGTAGATTGATGTTTGATGTCTTAACTGGTGACTGTAGCCTATCCACATTGACACAGACCATGACCATCACAGTTAGGGTGGTTTCCTACCTTGATATGTACCTCCAACTCACACAGACCTTCCACTATCTGTAGATTGCTGGACTTTTTTTCTGGCTGAATAAATAATGGGAAAGAATTGCTTGGTGAATTTCTCATTCTAATTCCCTGAAGAGATCACAAAAGCTAAATCACCTGTGAATCCAAAGGGCAGACTCCAGCTCTTTGTCTTTGCATATCCTCAAGAGTGACCTATCTTTAATAAATTTGCTTCTATTCCTGCCTTTGGCTTCTTGTATTTGATTATTGTTAATAAATTATGAGGAATACAACTTAAAGCTTTATTGAATAACAAACTATGTTTTCATTAAAATAGTGAATTAAATACAGTGTTCTTGATTTTAATATTATCAACCTTTTAGCTTTCTGAATATTTCCATCAGATGGCTACATATAAGAACTGCTCTAAAACATTCTATCTTTTTCTCTTCTATTCATTTATTGTTTTGATCCAAGGCAAGATACCTAGTTAGCTCTATGACCTTCAGTTCCTTTCCATGTTTATTTACCATGTTTCTGTGAGGTTCAAGTGGAGAATGTCAAGAAAGATGCTGGGTGCCTGCTGGGAGGCACTCTCTACTTCGGAAATTTACTAGGATTTCAAAAAGAGATGCACATAGCCATTCTGTTTCCTCTGTTCTAATATTTTAACTCAGTTTTCTATTTCTATTTAGAAAAGCTTTATTTGGCCTCTGGATTTATTTGTTGAACTTGCTATTCCAATAAAAATCATCTAAGAAATTGTTTCCTTTGGGAGGCAGTTATAAAGAGATATGTGACTTTGATTTTCTAGATTTGTTTTTCAGAATGATAGATACGACAGAGATTGTTTGACTTCTGTTTACCTAGCATTCCTAAGTAGCACTTATAGAACTGGCGAGCCAAAATTAGACCCAAGACTAAAGGGAGATTTAACCTGCCCTCCATCACAGCCTTTACTAATGCTCTGAAAATAAATGCACTTGTATCTTAGTTTTAGTGCATCTGGTCCTCCTGCTGATATGACTGTGGTCTCATTGCTATAGACTTGAGAATAATTTCCTGACTGCTGAGAACACAGTACCAGGGAGTGTGGAATGAAAGTCCATTTCATGTTTCCTCCTGGAC
The DNA here is from genome assembly GCF_048772815.1 of Callospermophilus lateralis. Classification (NCBI taxonomy): domain Eukaryota; kingdom Metazoa; phylum Chordata; class Mammalia; order Rodentia; family Sciuridae; genus Callospermophilus; species Callospermophilus lateralis. The sequence continues at coordinate 21,904,162 of NC_135310.1, read as the reverse complement.
GAACTATACCATTTCATTCTGGAGTTTGTTTCTGAAATGCCTAACTCAGTAAGCACAAAACACTGAGCATAGGACAGACTGTTACTCTGCCAGATAGTCATTTCCTCAGACATACCCAGGAATGGACATTGGAATGAAAAACTAAGGACATAAGAGTTTGGATAGACATGTGTATTAGTTTGTTAGAGATGCTATAACAAAATACTACAGAATTTGTGGCTTAAATAAGGGAAACATTTTTTTTTTTACAATCTAGAATCTGAGAAGTCTAAGGAATATTTGATTCCTCCTGAGACCACTCTCCTATGGTCCCTGAAATTAAAGGAAATGTGAGAAAATCACAGACTTTGGGAAGTTTCTGTCAATGGAAAATGAAGATATAGAGACAAACTGTACTTCAGTTTTACATCACCTATTGACATGCTTTTGACTTTCAGGATCTTGGTCAAGAAAAGATGATTATGCCAGAATGTATGCAAGAAGAACCCCTCCAATTGGACTACCTTCTGCAGTAGACTGCCAAGGTTTTGCTTCTAATGGCCCTTCTCCAGAGGACACTTCTTGGATTACTCATGCTGTTTCATCTCCTGGACTTGAGAAGAGCAGATAGATACTGGGAGCACAGATTCCCTCCACCCAGGATTGTCCACTAGTCAGTGGCTGACTGGTCCATAATCAGGAAGCCCAACACCCCATGTAGAAGCAGGACAGATTGCAGTAGTAAGAAACGTACACCCCACAACAACCTTGGGCGTCAGATTGAAGTTGGAACTTTACTAGAAATTTCAGCTTTTCTTGGTTTCTTCTCTGTTCATCTTCTATTCCCCCAACTCCTGTCAGTTACTCTGGCAATGTGTCCTTCATAAATTATTTGCACATAAATCTTTGACTCAGTGTGTGTTTCTGACGGACTTAACCTAAGGCAATTTTCTGTGACTAGATTTTATTGTACTTTGTTTAAGTTCCTTGGAAGTAACTACATATTAAATCCAGACACTGTGATGAAAGGGGATTAAAACAGGAATCAGAGATAACTTTTACTCTGCCATTTATCAGCTTAGAGTCTGGGTCGGTCATTCTAGTGCAAAAAGGCAGAAAAAATCTATTCAATTAGTCTTTAAATTAAAAAAAAGATTTTCTTATGTATATAACACCAAATATAAGGGTAGTCTGACTTCTGGCATGATTTGTACTAAAAATTGTCTCATTCCTTCTGGCTTCTCCCTGAATTATGGCAAGACAGCCACCATGAACTCTAAATTTACATCTTAGTGTCCAGCAATGTCTGCAGGAAGGCATCCATTGAGTCCCTATGTTAAGTCACCTTCATATTACCATAATGAAATATCTGAGAATATTAACTTACAAAGAGAAAAGGTAGATGGCAATGGTGGGGACCCTGTGGGGGAGGAAATTGCTCATATCATGAGTTGGAAAAAGAGAAAGGGCTACCCAAGGTCCTCTAATGCCCTTTTTGGGGAATGCCTCCAATGAAGGTCCTCCTAAGGACATCGTACAAGGCTCTGGCTCCCAAAAGTTCCTCAGTCTCCCAGTCGGACCACTTTGAGAACCAAGTCTTTAATGAATAGGCCTTTGGGGAACATTTGACATTCAAGCTGTAATTGTCACCCCAAACACCAACATTCCTTGAATTTCCTCTGATTGGTCCAATATAGTGCACATGCCTGCCCTTGTACCAATGAATGTGTCTGCTTGGGTAGTTCTGGAGCAGATTTTCTTCTCTGAAGCCAGAACAGAGTCATCTTTATATTGACTGAGAGTGGGGAAGATATAGAATCCTGAAAAGAAAAAAAATGAGGTATAAGAAAAGTGAGTGGATACTGAGCAAATAATTAATTAGCTCATAGAGTGAGCATGAATGAGAAAATTAACATTTATAAACCATAATATCCTTACTGTTCATTGGGGATACAGTAGTGATTGCAAAAAGTTGTTGTGATGATTAAATGGTAAGTATAGAAAAGTTTTCAGCACAGTGCCCGCAGGTCATACTTCCTCAGTGCATGGTAGCTATTATTAGTACCCCATTGGTGGAGTTAGTTGGTCACCACAAGGCCCCCGCTGCCTAAAGAATTTCATATTCTACTTTAGGTGTTCAGTAACACAATAAGATGTCAGGGAATAAACTAAGGCTGAACCAACATCCTGTGGACAGGGGCCTGGAATGTCAAAGCACCCAGGCGCAAGTGCTTAAAGATTTAATAGAAGGCAATTCTGTCAATTTTTAAAATCCATTTGTAATTATTATTTCATCATAAGATCAAGAAGTACATTTTAGGGTTGATAACATGGAGATTTTGGAGGGAAATTAGTAGAGTAATATAGAAATATTGCGTTTTGGGTATCTCTTTGCAGCTTCACGCAATGCCTGTGAAATTGCTGACTAAATGGTTAAAAAAAAAAAACTACATGATGTACAGAATTTTATTCTAATGATCATGAGGGTGAGCATGAGACGATGATGAGTACCATCTGTGGTCCTTAATAGAAAAAATAAATTTATCATATCACACAGCCATGTGTTAGGTGATAGTGGAACAAATTCCCATCATGTATTATATCTTGTTCAGTTTCTAGGTGTCCTTTAATCATTTCCTGATTGAATGTAAATATATTCAAATTAAACAGTGCAAACTGCCTTTATAGTTAAACTTTAGTCTTTTTTCCTGAAAATAACCTAAACAATTTACAATTTTTTTAATATTCAATTGGTCCTGTTCCCGTAGACCCACACAGAAGAGGAAGTTAAACAAGAATTCTGGCTTTATCTTTATTTTTTTCTTTGAAACTGAAAAATATGTATTTCATCCTGGAAGTAATTTTGTATTTATAATTTTATGGTTAATAAAAATGCTTTCTTTAAAAAGGTGGGTTTTTTTAACTTTGGGAAAAATGTTCTCCTCAGAACATATGTTCCCTTCTTGTCACAGGATAATGTCATTTCATTCATTTTGAGAAGAAACAAAATTATCAGCTACTCAGACGTACCCATTTGCTCAATGTTCTGAATAGATAGGGAAGACCTAGAGGGGTCAAAATGTATGATTTTCCCATTAGTAATGGCTCAGGGCTCAATGGCCTCTTTCTTGCCAACTTGATCATGTGGGGTTCATTGAAGAACAGGAAATAATGTTTTCAATGATTTTTTTAAAAAAACAGAATCCATTTGATCTATTATGAAAATGAACCCATAAATCAGAATTTGTTAAAAGTGTGATCGGTGAACAGGTGGGGGTTTTGTTTGTTTGTTTAACACAAGCCTTGCTTCTGGGAGAAGTCCTAAGTATGCCATGCTCCAATGCATTTGTTGAGAGGCTACTTAGGGTGATATCATCGCCTTGGAAATAAACCAGGAGTACTGCAGTGTAATGTGGGCTTCATAAAAGTACAGCTGAGAGTCAAAGTGCATTTTATTTTAGACTGTATTCAATTTTACAACTGCATAAAATTGAAGAAAAATATCTTTGGCTGCAGGGAATTCAGAGGAATATTGCTGGTAGATGACACAACTAGAAATATCCAACTTATGAGTATGACAAAATTATTAAATATTATTAAACTGTCCTAACATATTTGTTTAATAACTCTAACTACAAATTGCCATCTGAACTAGTCTTGTTTTACTTCACTAGTAGCAGCATGCATGTAGTAAAAAGGAAATTTAAGAAATAAGAAATTTTTAAATAATTATTAATTTTAGTAACACACAAAACTGTGAGATGGAATCACATTCACATATTAAGAAGAATTAGCTCTCTACATACATACCAAATTTTCCAAGGTATTTAAGAATTGCAAAGTAAAAAAGGAATAAATCTATGAGCTCATGAACAGCTATATAACTATTAATACATAATAATTTTTTTCTTTTTAATCATACATAACAGTAGAATGTAGTTTGATATACATACATGTAATATAACTTTCTTGTGGTTGTACATGATGTAGATTTCATACTAGTCATGTATTCGTATATGAACATAGGAAAGTAATCTCCTATTCATTCTGTTTTTCTTATTCCCACCCCCTCTCCCTTTCCTTCATTTTACTTTCTGTAATCCAGAGTACTTTTATTCTTCCCTACACCCCCCTCTCTTATTGCCTATTAGCATTCACATATCAGACAAATCATTCCACCTTTGTTTTTTGGGGATTGGCTTATTTCACTTAGTAAGATAATCTCTAGTTCCAAACATTTACTAGCCAATATCATAATTTCATTTTTTCTTTATGACTGAATAATACTGTGTATATGTGCCATATTTTCCTTATCCATTCATCTGTTGAAGGGCATCTTGATTGGTTCCATAGCTTAACTATTGTGAATTGAACTGCCATAAACATTGATGTGGCTGTGTCACTGTAGAATGCTGATTTTAAGTCCTTTGGGTATATGTCAAGGAGTGGGATAACTGGGTCAAATGGTGTTTCCCTTCCAAGTTTTCATACTGCTTTGCATAGTTGTTGCATCTGCTGAGAGCCACAGCTGAGTCGGAATGGCCCCTGGCATTTTGCCAATAGTATTGATTGACAGGCGAGGCATTACTATCCACTTCAGCTGCTACTTTGCAGTTCTCACTCTACTTTGGATGTCTTGTGAGGATTCCCGGAGAGTTCCCATTGGTTGGGGAAGTGCAGGAGGAGAGATTTCCTGAGGATATTTCCGGCTGCTGGTTCCTGGAGGAGCTGCCAGGCGTGGTGGAGGAGTTCCTACCAGAAATGGATGAGTTTACCTTTCCCCCCATATTCTCGCCAACATTTATTGTAACTTGTATTCCTGATAATTGTCATTCTGGCTGGAGTGAGATGAAATCTCAGTGTAGTTTTGATTTGCATTTCTCTAATTCTAGAGACACTGAACATTTTTTTCATATATTCATTGACCAATTATATTTCTTCTGTGAAGTTTTTGTTCAGTTCCTTTGACCATTTATTGGTTGTTTGGGTTTTTTGTTGTTGTTTTTCTCTCCCTCCCTCCCTCCCTCCCTCCCTCCCTTCCTTCCTTCCTTCCTTCCTTCCTTCCTTTTTTTGTTGGTGTTAAGATTTTGAGTTCTTTATATATCCTGGAGATGAGTGCTCTATTTGAGGTATACAGGTGGTGAAGATTTTCTCCCATCTGTGGCTCTCTCTTCACATTCTTGATTGTTGCCTTTGCTTTTTAGTTTGATACCCTCCCATTTATAGATTCTTGATTTTACTTCTTGCACTTCAGGCATAGAATGATTCTTCAAGCCTAAGCTCCAGAGTTGATGACCTCCAAGGAGGACTAGAACCATGAGCCGAGTTTACAATGAACCTTATTTCTTGTTCTTCAAATGTTTCTATGTGAAAGTCAGCAGAATATTATAATAATATCACATGTATATACACATCATCCATATTCAACAATTATCAGCATTTTCTATAATGCTCCTTATTTTGTTTCTTTTCTGTTTTATTTTGAAGTATTTTAATGCATATCTTAAACATTAATATTTCATCACTAAGGACCTTGCTGTACAAACATCTCCAAGTATAAGTGAATATTTACCTGCATACACACAATACCATTATCTCCTTCATCACAATTGCCAGGGACAGAACCTTAGCTCCCCTACCTCTTCCAATTCAAATGTTGAAGCACTAATCCCCATGATGATATTAGAAATTGGAGCCTGTAGGAGACAATTAGTTCTTAAGGGTGGAGCTCTCATTAATGTGATGAGTGCCTTGTTAAGGAGAGGACAGAGAGTTACCTAGTCGTCTTTCTGTCATGAAACCACAAGGAGGATTCTGCTGTCTGCAACCCAGGAAGTGGATCCTCACCAGATGTTGGATATTACCAGCACCCTGATTTTTGACTGCTCATCCCCTAGAACTGTGAGAAATAAATGTTTATTTTCTAAGACAATCTATGGCACTTTTTTTTATAGCAGTCTAAACCTACTAGGGAAATATTTAATAACAGATTATTATTCTTATAAAAATAAAGCTGTCATTCAATGTCTGACTCCTTTACAAATTTCTTTGTTTATCTACAAAATAGTCTTTGAAAGGTTTATATATTCCATTCAATTGCAGGGACCAGACCATAATGTCAAGTCATTCTTAACATGAAGAAATTTCATCTAGAGCAGGATCCTTTACTTTTTTATTTTTCGGGCCATTAACTTGTTTGAAAGTCAAATACCTATGGAGTGTCTCCGTTTGTGTTTATCTGTGTGCATCTTGGCTGTTTCATTTAGTATGTTCCTCTATCTTCCCATGATTCCTGAAAATGGGCTAAGGGTGATTAGATTCAAGTATGTTTGTTGCTCATACAACAAATAAATGATATTTTGAACATACTTCAGCAAAAGATTGAATTTTTTAAGGGTCTAGCTACATACTTCTGCATATGCAGATACCTGGATATTTTTTAAATGCTCCAAAATACTTCCTTTTGATGCATTGAGTTGCCCATGAATGAAGACAGGATTTGAAAAAGTTTGTTCCTACCCCCTAAAGAGTTGGTGTTTGATACAGATGGACCTTGAAGATCTGAAAGTTCCTTGTTAAATAGATATCAACCTCAGAGAGCTGAGTCATAGGAAGCACACTCCTGGAAACATGATAAACACCAAGGCTTAGCACTTATGCACTTATTTGTAGCATGGCTGTGCTTTTACTTGGCAAATTTAATGTCTTTCAATCTCCAGAATTGGCTAAATAAATTTGAAAAGCAAACTCAGTTTACCCAAAAAATATTCATAGTTGATTGTATATTCATTCATTAATAATCTCTGAATGCCCACTTAATACCAAGCACCACTCTAGGCATTGGAAGAGACGCAAGAGATCTCTTGAATTATTTAATTGGTTTTCACATCAGTTAAAACTATTCAGCATCTAATATATGTGTGTACAATACACAAATCATGAGTAAGGTTTTACTGTGACACAAAGAAGTGTGTGACATATCACCTGCCCTCCTCATGCCTTACCTTAGGGTTAAGACAAGCAACAAGCTGTGCTAGTCTAGAAAGACATGGAAGCTGCTATTGGTATAAAGGGGCGATTGAAATTGTTTCTGACTAAAGACTCTGAGCTTTTCATTTTATTAGAACTACCAATTGGGGGGCTGGGATTGCGGCTCAGTGGTAGAGTTCTTGCTTAGCATGTACAAGGATTTGGGTTCAATCCTCAGCATAAAGATAAAATAAAGGTATTGTGTCCAACTAAAATATTAAAAAAAAGAACTACCAATTAGCTATAACAAAATGAGAGAATAACTGAGTTCAATAAGTGTTTTGTTCATGTCTTAAAAATTTGGATTTGTGTTATGTTCAAAAGAGCATTCATCATGAAGTCACGAGCACATTTATTTTTTTTTATCAGACATGGTTTGTTGCTTTGTCAATTTTGCTTTATCATTCACAGGCTAGAAGCCCTTGAAAGATAAGTGATGAGCATCTCTCTGTGTTATTTGCATCTATTGGTTTCCTGTTATACACAGGCAGTCTTCTTCTCCCCATTCCCCTAATGCTGAACTGGCTCAGAGAGAGGAAACAGGCTGAGTAGAGGAAACAGGCTCATGGTCAAGCCAAAGACATTGCCAGAAACCCATCATCCAGGCAAATACCATAGCAGTCCTTTGCACAGGAGCCTGACTCAGAATTAGTTATTCTTGAATAAAGAAAGTGCAGAGTACTAAAGAGAAATCAATTCAAGTCCCAGACACCCCCCTTTTTTGGTATAATATAAAACTTCTGGGTTTCAAGAGCCCCAGTGCTTCCTTCACCACAAAATTAGGCAAAGGCAGGAACAAGAACAGCTCTCCAATGGCCCTACTTTATTCTCATTAGTTGGCAGTTTTCTGACACTGAGTCCCAGCAACCATACTGTGGAGTTTTGCCTGGGAGTAGGATGTGATAGAAGCGGCCTTAAATACCCCAAGGAACATGTTTGAGACCTGGCGTGGCTGCCTGTTGGCTATTCATTCACAGGCAAGTTTTGGCTTCCCTGATCCTCACTTTGAGTGAGAACTGGGCTTAGAAAACTTTAAAAGGCTGTTGTGAGAACCACACCTGACCGTGGAAGTAAAAGAACTCTGAAAGCCGTACAATGAAGGACTCGCCATCCATCTTCTTGGTAATACTCGTGGACAAAATTTACTTTTTTTTATTTTAAGGTTTTATTCTTTGTTTCTGTGTCTATAAATGTTTACCTAGTGGAAATTAAAATAAAACAAATTAGATACAGACCCTTCCCTTTAGCGGATTTTAGAGTAAAGGACATGACTGTAGGTGGCGACAAGGCTATATCAAAAATTGCTGTAATCACAGGGGAGGGGACACTTCTGGGAAGTGGCAAAGGGTAGGACTCTGGAACTCTGGTGTGGCTGAATATCAGTGGTCAAGTTTAAGTTCAAAATCTGAGCCCAAGCAAGTTTGAGGACAGAGTAAGCATATAAATGGGATGGGAAGGAAAGTAGAATCTGGCTGCAGTAGCAGAGGGAGCGAGTTCAAAAGAGGGAGAAGTGGGAAGGAGGGGGCCTAGGGCAGGTCACTTAAGACTTTGGAGGCTACTGGCAGCCTCTGCACCTAAACTAGTTTCTCAACCTTAGCTGCACTTGGAGTCACTGACAAAACTATAAAAATAATGATGACTGAGTCTCACTCCCAGAAATTCTGGTTTAACTTGTCTGGGGTGGATTTCTAATGATTTTTAATCTGCAGTCAAGGCTGAGAGCCAAGGAACCAAGGCAGTGTTGCTCCACCTTCAGTTCAGTGGTACAAACAACTCACCTTGAAAAAAGTGTGGGTCTGGAAGGAAACTGAGATTTTGTAGACCTAACAAAAGCTTGTATACTTAAGCTTCCAGTTCCTAACAGGCTCCTGTCAAGTTTGTGTCTGAATTTCATAAAAGGATTCAAGTTGATTGACAAAAGGTGATAAAATAATGATGGTGACAATGTCAACAATACCTAACATTTACTGCAAGCACTGTGCCTGGGGCTCCCACAGTTAAATTGTTATCATCCTCAGAACAACCTTGTAGGGTCTGGTATTAACCCTGCTTTACAAAAGAGGGAACTGAGGATTTAAAAGGTGGGCATCTTATCTAAGCTTAGAAATCTGGTGAAGATATGTGAATTCTGTCAGGCTGATGTCAAGGGCTCTGTTATCCCTGTTCAGAAATAAGTCTACAGTTCATTTTATGTTAGGCATACCCCTGGAGGGAAAAATCTGAAACAAGGAAGCAAATCTGGAAGTAGCTAGAAAATGGTATAGAGATAAATAAGGTTAAAATCTATAGCTGGCTATTTATGGTTTTTGACCATGAAAACAGAAGAGAGGCCTGGCCTAAGAATTGATGCAGGGAAAAGCATCAGTTCTTTATTCTGGATAAGACTTTGCCAAGATTCACAGTGTGATTGCAACTCTGTTTGCTCATTAAATCACTTGGACACATTAAAAAAAATCCTGGTGTTTAGGTTACACCCCAGATTAGCTAAATCAGACTCTGGAAATAGGTACTAGCATTTTTACAGAATTTCCCAGGGATCAGAAACTGCAGCTAAGGTTGCCAGTGGTGGAGTCTGGAGTGTGGGGCCCTGGGTGGAAACTGATACCATGTTAAGTTTCCTAGGAAATGTCACATTTCCTAGGCAGCCTCTCCTAGCAGCTGGAAGTGTTTTCTTCTTTTTCTCAACCTCTCTAGCTTTTATTTCTGTCTGAGCACACTGGCCACATGTCACCTTTAACACAGGTACTTGCCTTTACCCTACTCCCCTACAGCTTTGGAGACCACAGAAGAGTCTAGTATAAAGCATACTACACAACAGGTTTGTACCTAGTCAGTGTTCCCAAATGAAGTTCACAGTAGCAAAACTTTCCTTGAACAAATCAGTTGAAGTAACATAACTCTCATAATAGTTGAGAGTTTCAGAGGATTTTGCATTTAAAATCGCTAAGATGTTCTGTAGTAAGAGAACATCTTTAAATTTGTCTCATGGAGGCATTCAAAAAATTATTTGAACAGAAATGAACCTTTTTATTCTGTTTTTTTTTAAAGCATATATATTCCAGGGGGAAATGCTAGTGTAGAAAAGAGAAAGGTCTTATGTAATAATATCTGGCTACCAACTCCCCATAATCATAATAATTATTAATATCACTAATGCTACTAATGATAGCAAACTTTATAGGCTGCTGTAAATGATTGCATAAATTGAGAGTGTAAAGGATAAATATAATAAGTAACCTAAATAAAAAAATATCATTTATGTAATGTGTCTACCACAGTTCCTTGTGGTGGTGTTTCTTCTTTTACACCTAGCACAGATTCATGTGAAACACACACACAAGGGGCCAGGGCAGTAGCTCAGTGGTAGAGCGCCTGCCTTGCATGTGTGAGACACTGACTTTGATCCTCAAAACCACATAAAAATAAATAAATAAGTGTATTGTGTTCATCTACAACTAAAAAAATTTTCAGCTCACACAGAAATAACCTAGTCATGATTTCTAATATTTATATTAGTATATTAATAATATTTGTTATTTATTTTATATATAATTATATAGAAATATACTATATTTAATCAATATATTATGTTTATTTTTTAATAGAGGAAGAAAATTTTGTAATTCAGAGATGGGTGTCAGAAGCACTAAATGTCACCTAAATTGGCCATCACAGTATTCTCTCTATTATTAATGGTTAAAGAAAAAGAAGAAAACATTGAAGGTCACTTTCCTCTGAAATTCATCATTTTTAACTATTTATTGATTGAGCATTTACTGGGAAGTTGATAGGGCAAGGCATTCTGGGACTTACAAAATTGACAAGACAAGGTCAAATTGTGGACTCAGATGCCACTGTGGCCAGGGCACATGGGAGCAGTCCTGTTGGCTGAGCACAGGGAAGTCTCTGACCTGCACCAAAACTTGTTGATTGCACCTTCAAGTTCCTGGGTGTTCTGTGAGTGTGTCTGTGTTTTAATTGACTACTAACTCAGAGCAAAGTGCATGCCTGACCCTCAGTAGGTATTTTATAACAGGCTACTAAAGTAATCAAACGTGGGGTTCTTCATAGATGATACAAGAGCCCTGAGGATTCTGAGAGAGCACAGAACATCATAAGAGTGTGTGCATGTGTATCTGGAGACACTGTTCTTTTATAAACAATAAAACCTGTTGCAATTGTTGTTGTTGAGGACAGATCAAACTCAGACACTTCCTCTCCCCTCCCCACCCTCCTCATTTGGTTTTGAGTATACAACTGTCTTACTGGAGGATGCTGGATTTGATTGGAAGATGAGGAATGCTGAGAGAAGAAAGTTCATCATTTCCCTGGGAGTTGTTGCTGTTTATTCACAAATGAAGCTTTGCTTCCTTCCTTGCCACCTGGGTCAATATTTTGTTAATATTTTGTTACATAAAGTATAAGCCAAAATTATAGGTAGGATATGAGCTTTTTTTTAAAAAAATAAACTTTTCATTAATTCCTATGGATTCATTCCGTTTGTTTTCATCCAGTCTCTTCTCACACTGAGATGATCATTCTCAAACATGGCTGCAGAGCAGAAACACCTAGAAAACTATCTGAATGATAGGCTTGCTTCCCAGAGATTGCAAATTAATTGGCTGGGAGGGTAGGCCAAGTTGTCAGTTTTGTTTTTAAACTCCTGGTATATTTCTAAAGTGCAGCCCAGGTTAAGCAACACTGCCTTAAGGGGACTCTAGGACGTATTTCACTTTCATTAATTGTAAACCTGAGAAGTTTGAAAGACTTCTATGATATTGGTTGGCTGGCTGTTCCAAACAATGAGGATTTACTTCTATGGAAGCAGCATATCTGTAGATCATAAGACTGTGAGGCTCCCATCCTACCCTGGACTCTCAGCTGACACTACTAAATGTGTCAACTACTCTGAGTGTCAATTGTACAATGACGATCTAAAGAATGACAGCATCTCAAATCTGCCTTTGGCCAACAACACACAGCATGTGACATAGCAAAGTAGATATTGATGCTTCTATTTGGAAATCTCTAGAAGAAACTTTAGCAACTTTGAGCAGTTATATGGTCAAAATAGGACAAGGTGTACCCAATAAACATCATATCCTAACTTTCTTTTTTAATATAAAGAACAATAGTACTTGCAAAGAAACTAAATTCACCAACATTTTAAGTTTATTTTTCCAATAAACTCTGAGTGATCCTGTGATTTGTGATTTCTAAAATGTGAAAATGGTTTTCCACCTCAGCCTTCCTTTAACTTTGGTCACAGGGACAAGATGTGTTGTAGGGACAAATGAGGCAAGGCACCTAAGATAGCACGAAACAGTTTTATTTGGCTGCAGCCAGGTTCAGAAGGCAGCTTTTGCTGTAATCAATTAATACCCTGAACCCCAAGTTCAGGGAGTTTCAGAGTTTTATACCCAGCATGTAAGGGGAGGGTCTCAGAGGTTCACAATCTGCAGAAGTTCACATAAAAACTGCTTTTTCTTTCACTGTTTTGAGCAAGTTAACCCTTCAAGGACAACACCTGAGAAGGGGAGAGCTTCTCCCCTTTCTTTCTCCCCCTGCCAGCTGTTACCATGGAGCCCATTTGTAACTTATTTTAAAAATGCAGACATCTCTGTGAAGCCCCATTCAAGAACAGAGGCCTTGTTTGCACATTTCTTCAAAGTACTATACTGGATATGTTTGTGAAAAACTAGTAAGGGGGTGTCCAGCACCTGGAGTGCTAGTATCATCTCGGCCAGTTGCCAAGTAAAATAGGGCGACACGAAAATAGGAAGTCTATCTACAATGAACTCTTTTGCCGAGACTCTTTTGCTGACAGTCCTAAAATAAGTCTGGGTGAATATTTTTGGAAAAGCCCAGTTAAGTATTTTCTGAGGACAAAGGGGGTGCCACCTCAATTCCCCCTTTAATGATGCTCCCCATAATTCAATCCTTTAAATTTAAGAGCATCATTACTGTTATCTTGGCTTAAAGCCTTATACAATATCAAAATCTTAGTTGTTGTCATCCTTTCAACAGCAGCTTCTATAGTGGACCCAATAGTTTTAGTGCACAGTGGAGCTAAACATCAGAGCAATAAACAGGTTAGCTGCAGCATACCCACTATACCAGTTAAGCTTTTAAATCTAACAATAGTTGAACACCATCTCCCAAAGGTATGTTTGGGACCCAAACTTTAATGCCCCTCTAGGTATGAACTAGGACATGTGCTAGTTCTCTTGTGTTATTGGCTATATTCTTAACTGTTTGTCTATTGTGATCCATTTGGATGCAACAATCTGAGCTGTTGAACTATCCACATATATTTTTTCCTCAGCAAGTAGGTAATCTAATGCCAAGTGGTTTTGATAGTTAGCCACTGGCATCTGGTCTGTTTTGTGGCCAGGATGTCAAAGACTGTGGGAGTCTGATTAATAATAATTTCTAGTACAGCTTCTAAGTGAGTAATTCTGTTTAACATGTAAATAGGTGTTCTATAACTCTAACTGTCATTTTGTGTCCAGGTAGCAGGAGCATAAGTGGCGATAATCCTCTGGGGTGGCCAGTTACCTTCACCGCAAGATTGGTGACCTCCTAAATCAAGTTTCTTTCCAATGGACTTCTTTTTCCTTTCCAAACAGTCATCCATCTATAGCATTCCTCTGGTGGGACAGGTCCTAAATATATGTTTTACCACCTCTTAGTTATAGTGGATTGTCTTGACACATGGTTTACATGATCTCCATGGTTGGAATAGGAGTAGGGCAGAATCCCTTAAGGTTATCAAAGTAAACCAAACTAAATAATAGACTAACATTTTGGTTAGCATAGGTTAAACAGCAAAGCCAAACTAATAACACCAAACAAATTCTAGAGAATTTATATAAGGAATATAAAAAAAGTATAAGTGAAATTTTGTTACCCAGAGTCCAGTCAGTAGGAGTTACTGTTATCAAACCAGTAGCAAAAACCAAACAGAGAACTATGTATACATCTAGAAGCAAGGGTGGCAATGCATTATAGTATAAGAATGATCTTAGAGGATGAAAGTGTACATTAGTCCTGGTGGAAAGTTTATCTTTCACCATGCATTGATCAGCCGGTCCCTCTTGTGTGACTGAAACAGGGCCATAGTCTCCTCAAGCTTCAGCTGTGCGTAGACCAGTCAGCTTCAGGTTTGACTGGAGCAGGGCTGTTGTCCTTCTGATCCTCAAGCTTCTCTGGTGCTCCTTTTTCTTTGGGATGATCAGCTTCAAGGGCGTAGCAGCATCTGGAGAGCAAGCCCAGTCCTCAGCTGCCGGCATGAGTCTGGTGTAGTGAATCCAGGGACCTATCTCTGCAAACTTGACTGCAGTTGGCATGGATAAAATAACAGTGAAAGGGCCCTTCCAAAGAAGTTCAGGGGTTGAATATTTCATTCTTTGACTCAGACTCAGTCTCTAGGCTTGAAGGAGTGTGCACCTGGATCAAACTTACTGGCAATCTTTTTCTAACCCATTGGTTGAGAACCTATAAAGTTTTCCCTAAGACCTGAAGCTGTAGTCTCAGGGTTAATTTTCCTATCTCTCTTAAGTCTCCCGGTAGTCCCTTAATAAGAGCGGGGGACATCCCATATATTATCTCAAAAGAAAAGAATCCATTCTTCCTAGTGGGAGTGCATCGAATCCTCAACAGTGTAATAGGGAGAAATTAATCACAAATGTAAGTAAGTCTCCTGATACAGATTACCCAATTGAGCCTTAAAGTCCTGTTCATCCTTTTAAATTTACCAGAACTCTGCAGCCTATAAGCAGTACGTAACTTTCATCTGATATATGGTCAGTAATCGTATCACTTCTGCCCAAAAGCTGGCCTGTTGTCTGAGCCAATAGTTATTGGGACACCAAATCTGAGAATAGTTTCCCAGAGAAGCATCCTAGTATCTCCCTAGCCTTTTTAGTGCAGGTAGGAAAGACTTCCACCCAGTCAGAGTGGGAACACACAAAAACCAAAAGTTACTTATAGCCCTGTGAGAATGGTAGTTCAGTGAAGTTTACTTCCAAGTCTTCAAAAGGTGCTCCTCCTATAGTTTGGATTTCTGGTGGGAGCTTTGGCCCCTGACAAGGATTGTTGTGAGCAGAAACCTCACATTGTTTGCAGATCATCCAGGTGTTGCTTGTGAGCTAGGGGACATAGAAATGTTGACTCAGAACTGTCTCAAGTGCTGTGTGTCCAACATATTTTCCTGTGGAACTGTCTGATAAAAGCTGGGTTAGAATCTCTGGGATGGCTATTCTGGCCATCAGAAAACTCCACTATCCACCTGGGAGAAAATTTTCTTTGTCAGTCTTAAATCACTTACTTTCATGTTGGGAGTATGTTGGCTCCCATTCTGTTAGCTAGTCGGCCAGGCAGCAGGGCAGCATTTAAACCAGGGACTGGATTTTCTTCACGTTTCTTGTAGACATCTAACCTGGCCTCTCTGTCAGCTCTGCGGTTGCCCTGAGAAACCACAGTGTTTCCCTTTCGATGACCTTGGAAATATATAATCACTACCTTCCTGGGAGCCCAAATCACTACCTTCTTGGGAGCCCACAGTGCATCCAAGAGTTTAAGAATTTCTTGCCCATACATCAAGTCCCCCCATTTTTTTTCCTGAGTTAATTAGCCTACATAAGGCCCTATGAACATGAAGGGTAGCGAACGCATATTTTGAGTCTATGTAAATATCCACACAGATTCCTGCTGACAACAGAGGTGCTCGAGTCAAAGCAATAAGTTTTACTTTTGTGCTGAAGTTCTCTGAGGCAGAGGTTCTGCCTCCATAGTAGAGTCCAGAGTGACAATTGCATATCCACCCAAACATACCTCATCTTTTATGAAACTGCTTCCATCTGTGACGTACTCTGCATCAACGTCTTTGAGAGAATGATCTGTTAGGTCTGGCCTGCTGGAGAACACTTCATCTGTGACCTCAACACATTTGTAATCAGGTTTTACAGATCCAATGGGCAACAAAGTTGCTGGCTTTAGAATTCTGATGATCTCAACATAGATACGTGGGTTTTCACAAACATGCCCTGATATTTGACCATTTTTTCATTAGTCAACCAATAGTGTCCTTTATATTTTAATAATGTCAAAATTGAATGAAGAACCCTGAAAAACAATTCTTGCCCCATGAACAGTTTATCAGCTTCCAACACCAGAAGAGCTGTGGCTGCAAGGGCCCGTAAAAAAGGTGGCCAGCCCTGGGCTATAGAGTCCAGCTGTTTGTACAAATAGGCCGCTGGTCAGTGCCATGTCCCCCAGCATCTGAGTCAAAAGTCCCATAGCCACTCCAGACTGATCATGGACATAGAGAAAGAAAGGTTTTGTGAGGTCAGGGTGCCCTAATCCAGGTGCACTGGTGAGTGCTTGTTTAATGTCATCAAAGGCCTTTTGCTTTGTTGGCCCCCACATCAGAGGATCTCCTTTTCCCCCATTTGTGGCTTCATAGAGGGGTTTTGCCATGACTGAAAAGTCAGGGATCCATATATTCTTAGTAGCCCCCAAGAATTCTCTAGTCTGATAGCAGGTTGAAGGGACTGGAATTGAGCAGATCTCCTGTTTCTTTTAAGGCTCAGTGGTTGTTCTGTTCTGTTGCTGAGTCAGATGGTAACCAAGGTATTTTACTTTTTCTTGATAAATGTAGACTTTAAGTCAGAGTCCAGTGCTGTCACAAAGATGGTGTACTCAAGCCCCTGGGAGGAACTGTCATTTAGGGAAGGGAGGAGTACACAGAGCATCTGGTGCTTTAAGATGCAAGAATTTTTTTTGTTATCTCCCAATGCAGGATCTTGGCTGCTGGGATTCTCCAACTCTTAAATCTAAGATAAATCTTAGCAGAGACTGATGACCTGGGACATCATTTGTGTAAAAGGCACCTATGTAAATCTCGTCGTGGGCCAACTGGCAAAGTTGAAGGGCAGCAGTGTGGTCTTATGCAGGTCCCAGTTTGGCAGCCACATTGTGCCCACCTAGGTGTTGCTCTTTGTCTGCGTGGCTTTCTCCTATTGTCAAGGGGGAGCCTGCTCTTATTGTCTGTATTAGCTGCCCTGCTTGTGTTTTTGTTCAGTATGCCTGGATGCATGGGGCTCTGTGGCCCTTTCTGTTGGTGACTCACAGCATGTGGCTTAGAGCCAGGGTGGCATGTCCTTTTGGAGTGAGCACCTATGTCCCACTACTGGCTGTTAACATGAACATATTCCTGGTTCATTTGGATGCTTTCAGCAGCTGAGCCCTCCTGAGGCGCTGGGTCCCATGCATCAGATGCAGTTGTGTGTGTCTCTGGGACCCCTGCCATATTCGTCAATCATCAACCTTGGAGCAAGAGGGAAGAAACTGAAAGGAGGGGCTGGGGCCAAAGGCTGGGGGAAAACATTCATTCCTTCTCTGTTCAAGTCTCAGCTTTTGAGCATGGCAGTGGGTACTTGTCTGCCTGGGCCACTGGAGGCTTCCCCTTTTGTCTGGCCACACTTTTTTTTCCTTATAAACATTTGGACCGTTGGCTTTGTTCTAGTGAGACCCCCCTTTGAGTGACCTCGGGGTTTGTGGTGAGGGCAGCTGTAAGGAGATCCATCCTCCTTTTTATCTTTTTGGTCTGCTGTCTTTGAGACTTTGGATCTTGATTGATGAAAACTGTGGTGGCCACCTTCATCAGCTCACTGGCAGACTTCTCAGTAAAGTCCTCTAGGATTGTAATTTTTGGCAAATGGCTCTCTGAGCCTGACCCGCAAAGGCTGCATTGATCACCTGTTGCTTGCGCCTGTGCATTTCTTTACAATGTTTGTATGGTGCCCTCCTCCCCCAGGCACCTCTGGGCAGGGATAGGGGCTGCAGCAGCAGTGGCCTGGGGCCTGGACATTTAGCTCTGAGTCAGTTGGGCACATCTCTTTTGATTATTGCTGCCAGTTTCATAGGGCAGCGGGGCCTTAGGCAGATGTGGGGCCAATAGAAATGTTCAGCGCTATGGAGGATTCCAGAGGGAGATGCTGGAGCAGCAGGAGGCTTATCTTGGCTCTGTTTGCAGATGCGCTTGGCTTAGGCTAGGGCTCAGGGCTGGCTCTGATTCCTTTTAACTCTTGGGCACATTCAGTGTGTTTTATTCTCTTTTTTCCCACCTTTTCTTTTAGAAATTCCCAGGAGGGCTTCTTGATATTTCTTTATCTTTAGACCTTCTTCTTTGTTGGGGCCCCATCCTAGGTCTGGATAATGGGCTGCATCAGATCAGTCACGGCCCAGGGATTCTCCGTGTAGGAGGGAGTATGGTTTTTCCAGCTTATGAGCTCAATGGTGGTGAAAGGCTGGCACACAAAACTGCCTTGTCTCCCTCAGACATTTCCCTTCTGGTCAACATGGGTATGTCCTTTAGTCCCTTGCTGGGGCATCTGGAGAATTCTCATCTGAGTTGTGGCTCTAGTCTTGGGATAAATCTCCCACCTTAATCTTGGGAGGTGAAAGAGTCTTTGGTCCTAGGAAGCCTTTGGCTCTGAGGACATCACAGAGGAAGGAATAGCCAGCATTGGGGGGCCATCATTTGTTGCCTCTGAGGACAAGGGGACTGAGGGGACAGTTTGTTGTCCCAGTGGTCTTGGCAAAGTTGGGTAGAGTGGCAATAAGGTCTTGGGTCCTCTTCTGGCTCACAGGGAAAACTGTTCCCTTTCCTGTCTTTCTTAGTCAGGTTTTCTGTTTAGCTGCTTTCTACTGGGTCTTAGAGACCTCTATGCTCCTGGCTAACATCAGCTTGGACTGTCCATCCAGACAGGCTGTCAACCAAGGGGGCTGTTTCTGTACTATCTCTTGATAGCAATCAATGTAAGAGAATTGGTTCAGAGGTTCCAATAACAATCCAAAGGACCTCAGCAATGACTCTCTCATCTAAAGATCCTTCTGGTGGCCAGCCCACATCTTGGTGAGCCATTCTAATTCACAGAGTATGCGCCCTTTTTGGAGTGGGTCTCATCCCACGGTTACCAGGAAAACCTTCCTAAAGGTTTCTAACACACATTTCAGAAGGCTCAGTTTCCTTAGGTGCCTCCCATGTTCCACCCTGCATCGATGTTGCACACTTAGAAAAAAGTAACACACTTAGGAGAAGACTTGCTTCGTCCATCTCCGGCCGCTCCCCTCGCGGGGACATAGGGCCCTCTTAGCCTTGTGGGTCGGTATCAATCCCTGACCTGGAGCTTTCACCTAGGCTTTGGTTGGTGAAATTCTGCCATAGACTGTATGAGGTGCCAGGGAACCGCGGATCAGGACTCTGCACTCGCTTTGGTCCTCGGGTTGGGTCGGAACCCTTCCCTTTGTCCATCTCATTCATACACTTTCCCACAGACATGGCCAGGACAGTATTTCTATACCGGCCATATTCCAACAATTCCAAACCAAACAAACAGGGCCTCACGGTGTCCCCTCTGCTCGCTGACCCCGAAAAGAGACTACTCAGGCGACTCCCCGGGACCCTTTCAGCTCCAACCACTCTGGAGGGTACTCAGGACCCAACAAAGGTTGATCAAGCCTCTCTTCCACCCGCTTAGGCCTCGAAGCGGAAGTCAGGTGGCTGCAAAACCAAATGGACCTGGATCCTACCTGTTCAGATGGTCGGTGCTCCAAAACCCTAATTCTGTTCCTGCTGCCTGTGGGTTCCATTGTGCTCAGGGTGGCAGCCCTAGGATGCTGGGTGAGTTGATCCTCCTTCAAGCCAAGAGTGGCCTGGGCGTGCCAAGGGGACTTCAGGGAAGCCAGTCGCTGGAGACAAAAGAGGCAGAATAGCCTTCCCTACCTCCTCTGTCCCTTCATGGTTGCCAAAAATGTTGTAGGGACAAACGAGGCAAGGCACCGAAGATAGCAGGAAACAGTTTTATTTGGCTGCAGCCAGGTTCAGAGGGCACAGCTTTTGCTGAAATCAACTAATCCCCTGAACCCCAAGTTCAGGGAGTTTCAGAGTTTTATACCTAGCATGTAAGGGGAGGGGCTCAGAAGTTCACAGTCTGCAGAAGTTCACATAAAAGCAGCTTTTTCTTTCCCTTTTTGGGCAAGTTGACTCTTCAAGGACAACACTTGAGAAGGGGAGAGCTTCTTCTCCCCTTTCTTTGCTCCCCCTGCCAGCTGTTACCATGGAGCCCATTTGTAACTTATCTTAAAAATGCAGACATTTCTGTAAAGCCCCAGTTCAAGGCCAGAGGACTTGTTTACATTATTTTCAAAGTACTATACTAGATACGTTTGTGAGAACTAGTAAGGGGGTGTCCAGCACCTGGAGTGCTAGTATCTTCTCGGAAAGTGGCCAAGTAAAACAGGGCGATACGAAAATAGGAAGTCTATCTACATTGAACTCTTTTGCCGACACTCTTTTGCTGACAGTCCTAAAATAAGTCTTGGTGAAGATTTCTGGAGAAGCCCAGTTAAATCTTTTCTGTGGAGAAAGGGGGTGCCACTTCAGATGTATTTTGAATATTCAACTGTGGTCCAGGACTCTTTCTAGACTCATTCAAGTTTAGGAAAGCTTGAAAAATGGAATGTTTTTTGTATTTAAAACATAAAGAGATGATGTTACTTAGGCTTTTGTAAAAAATTTAGAGATAAAAACAGAAGTATCTATATTCCTCCTTCTTTTAAACCAAAATATGAGACATAAATTTTAGACTTTTTCATTTCAAGAAATCCTGCTTTACATATTACACATAAAGCTCTGAAGCATTATTACTTGAACATACCCAAGAGCCAGAGAAAAATAAAATTTGTCATTCAATTTTTACCTGTTTATGCCAACAGAAATGGTAAACATAAAGATGAGAATCAGGAGACTTAAATCTTTCATGAGTGTATGTTTTGTCTTTAGCTTAGTCTTCAGACTTAAAATAAAGTTAGAATGGTTGAAAAGGAAAAAAAAGTGAAAGTGGATGCTATTTACAATATCTGTCTTTTCTTAACTTGGTTCTAAAGAGTTAGACTTGGGGTGGAAATGATACCTCGAGGATCCACAGTGATTCTGAAGTAGAGCAGGCTATAGGTGATTAATCTTGGGTCACATTTTGCTACCTGCTACAATGGGTAGGAAATGTCTGGACACTGTTGCCAACTGATCAGGGAAGAATATAATACCACAGATTACATCTTCCTTTTGTCTTGGGGTTTGTGGCATGTCACTTGGCATTGCTAATATGGTCTTGGCCAGAGCCCCTGTATATCTCCTATCTCACTGGGTCTCAGACCCTGAACTTCTCAGGCTCCCTTCACCCAGAGGTCTCTAGCTATGCTTTCAAATAAAGGGTATGCTTTCTACAGGAGAAACAGAACAAAAATAGCAAATTGAAGTTCCCAATAATAGGACTCACTAATTATAAATCCCATGTACCCAAAAAGCATTTTCTATCACCCCAGAATTTTACCTCCAAATTATAATGTTTGTAACTAGTTTTTTTATTGTTTTTTTTTAAAAAATAGAGAAGTTAATTAGCATTAGTTAAAAATTATGAGAAAATAAAAACCTTTAATTATGTGAGCAATTATTTAAAAATGCTTTTCGTCCTCGCCACTACTGAATAGTAAACTAAACATTCCATTATGGTAGGATTATGAGTGCTTTAAGCTACATCCAGTTACTAGTTACTTGACATAGACTTGATGTCAGTCTTCACCATCTGACCAAGTTTTGATAACTGGAAAGGGCTGATCACAAAAATATGTAATAAAAATTGCTGCATGTGCTAGTCTATGGCTATGTGAAAAAGGATCATGCAGTATAGTGAAAAACTGTAAAAGGAAAACGAACAAAAGTACTTTTCATCATCAAGTACTCAGTTTACTGGGAGCAGTCAAGGAGGCAACTGCTTAAAGTGGAAGGAGACTTGGAGGTTCCTTTGGTCTAGAATGTGGTAAGGTAAGCCATGAATTCTTCAGGTCCTGTGTGTCCTCATTTATTAGCTACATGACCCTAAGCAAACTACCTAGTGCTCCCAGGGCCCCCTGCCTTTCATGTGGTGATAGGGCCTAGTAACTGTGGCAGAGGGAAGAGAAGCATCTACCATTTATGATCTCAGGCATTGGGATGACTCCTGTCTTAGTCTCCCTTGAAGTCAGGCTTCAGGGGACACCTCCTGAGCTCTGATTGCCAAGTGAGGCAATCACCTCTGTGTCCGACAAACATCCTGCTCAGCACTGAGACTCACACAGGTGCCCTGCTGCAGTGACGAAGAGACCTCATGTTGCAGCAAGGGTAGCTACTGTATGAAGGAGGTGACCCAACCTGCATGTGGCTTTATGTGTGCTTGAAATAAATGCTATTTTTAAAAGGCACTGAAGTGTCCTACATTCCCTTCCCCCTTCCTCCTTCTGTCTCTTCCTTCCATCTTTCCTAGCATAACCTGGTCCATCCTGATTTGAGTACAGTGCATCACATCTCTTTCACCTGTTCATATGAATTAAACACTATCAGGGATGTAATGCTAGGGACACAGGGGCACATAGTAGGTTTTTAATATGTTTATTTTTACTTTATGTAATCCTAAATCATTATTTTGAGACAAAAAAAAATGTGGAGGCTTAAAGAAGTCACAAGGTTTACCCAGTACAAACAGCAAACTTTGTGTTCAGCTGAAGATTTCCAGCCCAGGAACCTAACTCTCATATACCACATAGTAAAAAAAATAGACAGGATATACCTGTTCAGTGAGAGGAATACATTAAAAGTGAGAGCCTAATTTAATTTTAAGAGATAACCAATGAATTCAGGGAGTTTTAATAACCACACAATGTTAATCTCGATCTTGTATTACTGAGTATATATACTCCTTATTAGGAGTTTGGCAATTTTTATATCCTCTCACAAAAATTTTCACATTTTGGAGAAAAGAAATAATTTCCTCTAGCTTTTCTTTTTTACTTTAAATTCTTTCAGCACATATCCTGGAATTAATAATGTCCTATTAAATAAAAGTGATCTTTAATTAATCTTAGGTAAATGTTACTTTTAGAATGGCACAATAATAAAATAAATGATTACTAGAAATCTGTTTATTGCAAATATTTTCAAATATTTTTGATAAATTATTACAATTAAATGTATTTCTAAATTAGAATTATGTTTTCTTGGTAGCTTTTCATGAGGAGTCCTTGTGTGGGAGTAGCTCTGCTTGTGTAGGTAGATAAGCTTCCTCAATTCCATAGACTCTAGGAGCCCCCTGGGGGACAATTCATGTTCAGTTTGTAACTGATGATTCTAAAACAGACAATATAAAAGTTCCATTGTTTAGTCACTCAAGCTAAGTATGCATATTTGCAAGCTTTCTGAGTATTTTTTTAGCATAGCGTTTCAGCATAGTATGGTGGTTACAAAAATGGATTTTGAAATTAAAGTATGCATAACCCCCTAGTATAACGTTGTTAGGCAAGTAATTTCATTTTTTTGAGCCTCGGTTTGAGATTTACATAATGAATTCTATCCCAAAGATGTTATTAGGTCCAAAGTGATGTAAAGTTTAGACTTTGTTTGGCAGGGAATAAGAAATAATAATAACCAAATAATTGATTAACAACATCTTTAGAAACCAGACTAAAGTGACCATAATGTTACATACATAGATGGAGAAGTTTTGGTCATGAAATAATTTCTCAGGAAATTAGACATGTTCAAAGTGTCTAACACCAGGGAGGTGGTGAAACCTATCACGTGGTTGCAATGTAATGGGTGTTTTTTTAGATATCCTTAAGAAAGGTCTTTCAGGTAACTTTGTCACTGACCTCAGGCCCTACATGCCAACACCATGGTATTTCCCATTCTGTCGAGTCTGCCTTGGCACACTTTGCACACTGCCTGTGTGTCTTCTTCTTGGTCTCAGATGCTGCTTTTGTGGGCTTTTGTGACTGTGGCCTGTTGATGTTTTGCTTTTGCCTACAGCTACTCCTTGAATCTATCCACAGACATCTGTCCATCTGTCCTGCCCTGGATAGCCTATGTGGTGGCACTGATTCACCCTTGATCCCTAATATCACTTGAGACTCTCTCCCTTGATGTCACTAAGAGCTCAAGTACAGCCTGTGCCTGATCTGCTGTTGGCAAACAAGGGCTCTGGTTCTCCTCATCTATACCAATTTCCTTTACACCAAGGAAATTCTCTCCCCCATGTGAGGTTTTCTACAAATAATATATGTGATGGTGGGTGGGGAGCACTGTAGTGGTGCAGCTGGGGAGGGTGTAGACTAGGAGACTTGTAAGGTCAGTTGAGATAGCTCTTGACATTGAGCTGCACCATCCTCTCCATCACCCAGCGCCCTGTGTCCTGATGGGTTTAGTCACCTCTCCTGACAATCCCAGCCCTGTTGCTGATTCTGGCCAATTCTATCCTTAATAGTTAAGGCTCCCTCTTCTCTAGGTCATGCACTTCCCCTGCCCACACCCTGATTTCCACAGACCCCAACCATCTATCAGTTAGAATTGAACCTCAGTTTCATTTGAACCTCAGTTGGGAATGAGGTCAGAATTATTTTCCAAATTGTTCCTGGATTCCATGGTAGTGGGAAACCTTGCCTAACTCCGCAGGCAGGTTATTCCTCAGATCTGACCAGTGGAAACTCCTGCTGTAAATCAAAATGTCAATTTGAAAAGGCAGGAAACACAATTATAAATGGAAGTTGATTCTAGCTCTGTTTTAAAATAGAACTTATATGAAAGTCACTGAAAGGGGAAATAAAAATAACTACAATGATAACATTTGGAGTACGGGACTAAATTTTTTCCTTTACTTGGAATTTCTATAATGTATTTTATTAGTTTTTTACTAAAAAACAATGACAAAATGTAGGAAGTTATTGCAAAGAAATAATCATTTAAAACAAAGTGCAACTTTAATTTTCTTTTGTAATGTTTGAACAAAACAGTCTTTTGGGTTGATTCTAGAAGTGTCTGTTCTTTTATTGTCATTATTAGTGCATACTAATTATATAGGATAATGGGTTCAATTGTGACATATTTGCAGATGTATATAACATACTGTGATCATTTCCATCTCCCATTACTCTCTTACTCTCTCCTCCCCTCCCTTGATACCATTCCTTTTCTGTAATGGTCTACCTTCTGTTTTTATGTAATCTTTTTTTTTTTCCTTTTAGTTTCTGCATATAGTCTCAATGATCATCTCCACCTTTATCTGTTTTCTGGAAGTGATATGATTTCTTTCTTTTTTATGGCTGAATAATATATATATATATCATATATACATATTTTAATATATGTATATTTATATATATATACTTATATATCACATTTGCTTTATCCACCCATAATTGTTTTTATAATTTGGCTGCTGTGAATTACAACATGATAAACATGGGGATGCAAGTATCTCTATAGTATGGTGACTTTAATTCTTAAAAAGTGTATGTTCTTACTGAAAGTGCCTCAGTAGACCTCTGTCTGCTTTGTGTTCTACAGATCTGATATTTGTATCTGTGACTTCATCTCTCCCTCTCCTTCTCTCTCCAAAAGGGCATCTGCAGTAGACATTTTTATTACTCAAACCACATTCCCTTGCCACTCACCGTACTTGCACAGTCCAACATTCTGTTGTCCCATTGCCAGTTCCTGCAACTTTTGAGCAAGTCTTTTCTCTGCAGACAGGAGGTTAGGAGCCTGCATGAGGAACATCCTGAGAGTAACCTGGGAATTAACATGCACTTCCTTCCCCAGTAGCCCTAAGCATAACTATCACAAGTTGGTGCATAAATGTTCCTGATTTCCTTGCACCATCAGGAGAGGGGACAATTATGAGGCATGTCCCCCAGAATTGCCACAAGCTAGCCCTTGTTTACCACACTGGTGCTGGTGATGGACATTCTCCTTCTAGTGTCTCAATATTGCCTCTCTTCCTTTCTCATCTACTGCAGCTTCCAGGAATCGCGTCCCTAAAATCGCTTTCTCTCCACACCTCTTCTCAGGATCTGTTTCTGGAAAAACCCAACTTGAGAAAATATTCACATTTGGGCTGGGCACAGTGGCACATGCCTGTAATCCCACCTATTCAGGAGGCTGAGGCAGGAGTATCACAAGTTCAAGGCTAGCCTTGGCAACTTGGTGAGAGCCTGTCTCATAATTAAAAAGTATAAAAAGTTCAGAGGATGTAGCTCAATGATAGAGCATCCCTGGGTTCAATCCCAGCCCTACAAAAGAAAAGAAAATACTTATATCTATGTCCATTTCCTACGGAAAATGGCTTATGTGTGATAGCTGACTCTGAGCTGAGTGTGAGCTCAAAATGTGGCCATCCCACAAACAAAGGGAATGTCACTTAAGGCAGCAAAGCCAGAATCACGGTGAAAGAGACTCAAAGTATGTGTGTGGTACTATGTCTAGTTCTGGATACAATCTTTTTAAAAAGAACATTCAAAAATTGGAATATGACCATGGCCTGATTAAGGGTTAGGAACACACTACGAAAATACCAATGAAAGAAGTGAAGTTCTTTGGCTTGGAGAATCAATCACAAAGGAATGACATAATCACTATACTCGAGCAGTTGGGAGGAACCCAGGTGCACATTGGACTCAGTTTGTTCACTATTTTTCCAGAGGACAGAGCTCTAAGGAGAAGATGGAGAAAGACAATTGGCAGCTCAGGGAAATGAAAAATTTTCTAATACGTAGAGCATTTTCTAATGAAATACAAGATCCTGGTCCTTAGAAATACTTAGGAAAAGAGCAAAAATCACCTAAATCTATAGACCCCTTATACGTTCTCACCAAAAGCTAAGCTTGATCTCCAGAATTTTACCTCTGGGGTTTGATCTGACCACCTTGTCACCCACCTTGCCAGTTATTGCTTTTCGTTTTCTGGTTTCTGACTCCATTCTGTCTTTGTGCTTAAAGTCTATTCTCTGGCAAGCCTCATGGATTACCAAAAGGTTTTGAACTTGCCCTCCCACACCCAGGACTCTCTGCTCTCTCCCTTGGCACAGCAATTGCAGGCAGTAGTCACTATATCTCAGTGCCACCTCAGTCAGCTGTGGACAGAAGGGATCCTAAACAGGTGAGAGCTTATATTAAATCACTTCTAAGTTTATTTCCAACTGTAAGATTCTGTTCTTATTTTCCTTTTCCAAGTTTGGTATCCTCATAATTAAACTTCATTTCTCTATTTGTTTTATAAACCTTCCTTTCCCAAGTTACATCCTGAGAAAAATCAAGCTTGTTTCCAATTTCCGTATAGTATGTCTATAGTATTTCAACTCTCTAAATAAGTTAATCCCCTCTTTCTCGTGTTCATACACCCCATAATAACTGCTTTTGTCTTTCACTTTGTCTGAATGCATGCATTCAGGAAGGGATACCCCACTACTCCTACTTCTTTCCCTCAGAGTGATTTATGTGGCCCTGAAACTGGTGCCCCCCTGAAGCAGTTTATGTTATACCAGCAGTTCTCCTGCAGAGGGCGACCTCTCCCACACCTAACACTGCCCAGGCCTCTAGTTGAGCTCAGTGGACACAAAGTATTGCCTCTGTCTTCTGCAGAAAAGGGGAGGTCAATAGGAAAGTCCTTTTTGATGCCAAGAGGTGAGTTTGTTTTTCCTGATTAAAGCATATGGCTGTCCAGATGTCAGAGATAGGATCAGTAGGTGGAAACATGGAGCTCAGGACCCATGGGGATCTTGGAAAAAACCTTCAGGATTGGAAAACTATGGAGCTAGAACATTTATTTACTGTTATTACTTTCCTAACAAACCTTTACTGAAGATTTGCCCTTAGAATGAAAAATTGATCTCAAGCAAAATGGAATCAGCTCTTCCATTCTTCCCTAAGCTCTGAAGAGGAACATGAATTTGTAGGCTCTGTACTCACAGAGGATGGGGATCAAAGCCCTGTTGGGCCACTTACTAACTGAGAGACTTTGGCAAGGTATTTCAGTTCTCTAAATCATCCATGTGGTTTCAGTCCTGGGAAGATAATATAAGAATAAATGCAAAGAGCCTAACACAGTGTCTAGCACAGAGCACATTCATCAGGATAACCTTTCCCTTCTGTTTGATTCCCTGACAAGTAGTTCTGTGGCAATTACTCATTCATCATTTCTTGTATCAGGACTCCAATCCCAAGTTTTCCAAATTTCTTCTTTCCAAGTGACACATTTTTGTGGGGTTGGGGGGTGGGTACCGGGAATTAAACTCAGGGGCACTTACTGAGCCACATTCCCCAGCCCTATTTTGTATTTTATTTAGAGACAGGTCTTACCGATTTGCTTAGCACCCTGCTTTTTGCCAAGGCTGGTGTTGAACTCAAGATTCTCCTGCTTCAGCCTCTCAAGCCACTGGGATTACAGGCATGTGCCATAGCACCTGGCTTCAAGTGACACTTTTGTGCTCTCTCCCAGCTTTTGTGATCTGGCACGACATCTGTGTATATCTCTAGACTACACATCTTAAATATTTTCTCTTTTGCTTTCTAGCACTTTTCTTCATTTGTTTTTTCTTCCTGCTTTTTTGTTTCCCATTCTTTCTTTTATGACTTTTCTTACTGAGACCCCTAAGCTCCCATTTCATAATTTCTTATTCAATTTTCCAGGTACACAGAAGAACCCCTGGAGTCTCAGCCTCTTCATCTGGTAATTTCTTCAGCATGAGCCTCTCTGTATGGAGCTCTCCCCTCGCAGCCAAAAGCTCCTTGATCTTATGAGTGTGGTCTTTTTGCCACCTGATGTTTCTTTGACTGACACCTGGAAAATATTCTCCCTTGGAGAAATCTCACAGCAGAAAATGTCAATGATTCCCCTTGTTTGGAGGATCAGTGATTTCTCCATAGAATTTAGGAGAATTAAACTTGGGAGAAGTGAAGGGTTTCCAGAAACATGTTTAACAATTTCTTTCATGGGTGCTGGAAATTTCTATTTTGGATTGCACTTAAAACTGCTAACAGCTTGAGGTACCCCTTCCTCATAATCACATTTTACTCTACTTTCTTACTTAACCTGTTCGGTAGAATCCATGTGGTTCTTTCCAACTTTCATCTAGAAGGCATATTCTGAACAAAAGCCAATCATTGGACTTATTTCCTACACTGGCCTATTTCTATTATTATAATGCTTCCAAAGTTTAGAGAAAGAATGTGCACATTGAGTAAATAGAAAATATTTATTGTACAGCATTATCAAGGTTATTTGACAAAAGGCAGTAACAAGCCAAAGGAAAACACTTTGACAAGAAACAGAACAATCTGTATAAGCACATACATTAAGGTGAAGGGTCTCTGACCTTCTGGTACAGATATGTATGTGTATAATTCCAACTGTGAACAATTAGGACAGAAGAGTTAATACTCTGTTTATTCAGGAAAACTTGGAATCATGATGATAGTAGGCATTCAGAGTATAACTGGAATCAGTGTTGAATGTGTTCACCAAATGTCTTAAATCCAAATCTCAGAACAAATCACCATCTAACATTATTGGAATGAAAGTTGTTTTCTTTATTCTGGTGTTTAAAAAATCGGGATGCACAGTCATGCAATATTAAAGATATATGGTAGTGGCATTAACATTAAAAGATGTTCACTAAGAAGAAAGCGTATGTTCTCTTACTAGTTTGCCTATTAGTAGAACTCCATCTTTTAAGCACCGGAGCTGTCCATTTTTCTCATTCTGCTTCATTGCAAGGAAAACATGGAATTGAAATTCACATTTTTGGTCATGAGGTCTTTTCAGTAAAGGTGTTTTCAAATCAACTTTTAAAAGGAAAGGAAGTTCATTCTCGATATGGAAATGACTAAGCTTGGTGGTAGAATCTGGTAAAACCTAAGGAATAAAAGCCTCCACCATTAGAACTAATGTTAAATTCTGAACAAATGATGCTGTTGATATTTAAAGATTCTGGGATGAGTTTTGGCTGAGAAATCATCAGCTTCAACATGAAGACAGCATATTAAAACATGGCTGAACATAAGGCATAAACAAAGATATTTAAAGGGATAGGATTCATCCACAAATAATAGAAGAAATCAAAACCGGAAGAGAAATCCTTTTATTGGGGAGTTAAAAGGAGGGTAAAAATGGAACAACAAGATTACA
This sequence comes from Callospermophilus lateralis, assembly GCF_048772815.1. Taxonomy (NCBI): domain Eukaryota; kingdom Metazoa; phylum Chordata; class Mammalia; order Rodentia; family Sciuridae; genus Callospermophilus; species Callospermophilus lateralis. Next base: position 21,874,098 of record NC_135310.1, on the reverse strand, counting down.
TGTACAAGGATATTAACACAGCAGCAAATGAGAGAATTACAAACATAGTTTATGACAGCAAAAATAGCAATAATAAAATGACATGAAAATAAAAAGAAGGCAAAATGTGATTGATAAATAAATATTTGATAAATTCTGTCTGGACTTGGCTACTATTATGTGCTAGAAGAACAAAAAGCTCAAGTAGCTGTGGAGAATCTTTTTTAAAAATCTAAAATAATCTGGAATAATCTAAATACTTTTCAATCTTTCATTTTAATAATGATGTGCGCAATTTTATAAAATGTTCCTTTTTGTCACCCACAACTTTTGTGACCTTTTGATATAACAAATTTTCAAAATAATTCATTAATAACATACCCACATCATAAAATGTCTGAAAAATAAGTTCCCTCTCAAAAGAGAAATTACCATCTGAGCTGCATATGACATACACTGAACCGCAGTACTCAAACCTTCATAGAGCTTCTGCAGGTACTGGTGACAATGATATATAAAACGTTATTAGAACATGAAAATATCTATAGCTATATCCAAAAGACAATCTTCTAGTTGCAGTTAGATTGACGTTACATTGCACAGGTTTATAATTACATGTATATGAGGACACAAGAACACATATACTTGCTAGTTACAGGAACTCCCAGGACAACAGGAAAGAATTACTTGTCATTTGGGTGAGTAATAGTTGCTGTGAGTACACCACCAGGTTCAATAATGGATTTGTTTCCGTTGTACATTGGAGAAAAAATGGCACCACACTGAACATATACTGCACCTTAGAAGTCCAACTGGTTAGATTTATTTGCTACAGTAAATGGAAGGTAACACTTCTGCCACATGGTTTGTTCTCTTTAACTGAAGGACAATGGAGAGCCCACTTGGCACAAGCACAAGTGAATCCACAAAAGTTTCAGCAACCTATTGTTTTCACCATTTTCCAAAACCTCCAATAAACAGGTATTGAATATGGGAGGCTGGTTGTGCTGACTGATTTTGCCCAAAACCCATTCTTAAGTATTGTCTTGCTTCTCATTCTTTCCTCCCATTGCATTCCCAAGGAAGCACTTTTTGGTGATGATTTTGTTCTTATTCCTGTTTTCCTAAGTAGAGGAAAATCACAAAACCTTGGGGTGTTCATGCACCTTTCTCCAAGTGCCACAGCAAGGCTGGTGCTGGATGGCAGCAATGGATGAAGAGAGGCCCCAGTGACGGTCAGTTCCTGAGTCTTCTGAAGACCAGGATTCTGCAGGTCCAGCAGGGACAAGGGCATCCAAGAAATGAGTTGCTGTCCCATCACCTGGTCCCTGGGTGTCCTCATTTTCCGGTCCCTCCCTTTCACCTGCCTGCTCTGACTGACTCCACCTGCTCACTACAAATGCCATGAACTAATGGTCCCCAGAAGTGGTTCCTTTTCTGGCTTGGCCAAGTGTGTGTGGAGATATATATATATATATATATATATATATATATATATATATATATATATATATATATGCACAATTGTGCAAAAGAGGAGATTATTTTTGTTGATTTTATTTTTTATTTTTATTTTTTGCAATAAAAGTTACATACCATATGGAATTGGGCTTTGTCAGAATTCCCTTTCTTCCTAAAGAAGGCTTTGAATAACTCAAGAATCAGAATCCTGGCCTGGCTCACTGTTTGCTTGCTATCTTTCCCTCTCTCCTCCATTAAGGCAGCAGCAGCAGCTTTCTCTTCCTCTCCTCCCCATTTGCCCCCACCCTCTTCTCCTCCTGGCTTGTGCACATCTCTGGAGGGGTTGGAGCTCTCTGGCTTAACCTGCTTCTCCATTCAGACACCTCCTCCCTACAGGGTGGAAGAGCTTTGCTTGTAGTCCCTCAGGATGACAGAGGCATAGGACACGTTGGGAGGGGTGCAGAGCACCGACTCAGACACTGGGGAGCTGGGCTCTGAGCTGCCTGAGGCCACTGAGTCGAAAGTTGAAGGAGGCTTCAGGGCAGGAGAAGCCTCAGGGGTCAGCTTGCTGGTCGCCTGCAGGTCCTCTTCTTCTTCTTCCAGTTCGTCTTCCTCCGTGGTCCCTTCGCACTCATCACGTACTCCTGGAGGAGCTTAAACCTCTCGCTGTCGTCCTTGTCCTCCGCAGGCGGGGAGATGGGCTCTTCCCTGAACGTGCTCAGCTGCAGCAGCAGCATCTGCAGGTGCTGCGTGTGTGGCGGGGGCGGGTACAGGGACCGCAGCCTGATCCCCGGGCCCCCAGGGCCTGCCAGCACCGCATGGAAGTCCGGGATTCCCGTGCCAAAGTTGTTGACCACTCCCTGTAGCTGGTCCATCAGGGGTTTCTGCTGCTGCTGTTGGAGGGGAGGTGGCAAGCCCTTGGGGATGTCCAGGAAGAGAGGGGTCTCCTCCGCTGTCAAGTGGGGCGGCAGAGGAGGCGTGGTCACCGCGGGTGACACGCTTAGGTGCACCACCATGGAAGGGCTGCTGGGAGGGCTAAAGCGAACCGGCTGGGCATCCTCCTCCTCTTCCACGTTGTAAAGGGACTTGGTGCTGGTGTCTGGAAAGGTCAGGTTCTTGCCAGAGCCTTAGTAAGGGGCTTGATGAAGGCCGTTTGGTTGCAGGCCGTCTCATTGGTCTTCACATGCACAGAGAGGCGGTGCCACATGTGCTGTCCCTTGGGCACCTGTCTTCCACCTGGTTCAGACCATGACACAGACTTGCCATTAGAACTATGAATAAAATAGAGATGGGTTTATTTGCAGGTGGATTATTCACAGAGAATAAAATACATATGATTCCTACGCATACCCAGCTCAATGTGATTTAATTGTACCCTGCCCTCCAGGTCCTCCCTCCACACCCCAGCCTCCCTTCAGTATAAATCCAACATCAGAAGCAGCAGTTACGCAGGCCTCTGAGCTGCAAGCGGGGCATGCGCACCACTCCAAGAAATCTGACCTTGGGCAACATTGTTCGGGAGAAAAGTTAAACTGTGGAGGGATGTCTGTCTGTCTGTATCTCTCTCTCTCTTTCACATACACAGTAACACACACCCGCACTCATGTGCGCGCACACACACACTTCTCAAAGGCAATAACAAAACAATTATTCCATGCAAACCTTTGAAAGATTCCCAAACTGATGAAGGAAAAAAAATATGTAAATCTTAGTTACACATGGGTGACAGAATGTGATGGCTACAGTTTGTGGGACAAATTAAGACTCACATATAAGTCTAATCCCATTGTCTGCGGGATTATTAAATAGAACCTCTCAGTTGCCCATTCTGCTATGAAGAGGGGCACATGGCGTCTGGATGAAAGAGCAAAACAGATGGCAGAAAAACTCACATCATGATTGACTGATGTGTTCCATACCTTTCCATTTTATTTTTTATTTCAAAACATTATTCCTGACAAATACAACAGATAACAATTCCTTTAAAGGTCCTGAATCACAGCAGCTAGTTTGGGATTTTTCACACTGGAATTTTCAACTAGCTGTGTTTGAAAAGAACGACGAAGAAGCCCAAGAAAATACTAATACTCACACCTCACTTTAGTGATCCACCATAATTTGCTGCAAATGAGACAAAATTAGGATTCAGATAAAGTGGCAGTTACTGAGACACAGGCCCCTGCCTGGATCTTTCCTCTCTGTGACTGGTAAATTATCTAGTTTCATCTTGATGGAACCCTCATGATACCAACCAAATATAAACCTTTCTGAAGAAGAAGAAAAAAATGAATAAACTTGTTATATGCATACACCACAAATTCTACCCTGCATATTGCAGTATGGTCTTGCTTTTTTGGACTCGGTTTATTTTCTGTGTTACTTTAAGCAGATGGCGGTACCTTACCATAGCATCCTATTAATAACATCAGTGTTAATACTTAAAAGAAGTAAGTCATTTTTTTTTCTGTTTTTTAAGAGGTTACTTTTTCTCTGTACCCGTTAAAGCAACAGTCAAAGTAGCACAATAAGAACACATTTGAGGGCCTGGGGCTGGGGCTGGGGCTGGGGCTGGGGCTCAGTGGCAGAGCGCTTGCCTTGCACATGTGAGATTCCCAAACTGATGAAGGAAAAAAAATATGTAAATCTTAGTTACACCTGGCCATAGACCTGGGCCTCGAGCCCCCTCCCCTCCCCAGCCACGTCCACACTCCTGAGCCCCCTGCCCCAGCCCTTGGCCTCTGGCTCTGCCCCTCGGCCCCCGCCTGGCTCCTGCCTTGAGCCTGTGCTGGCCCTTGTGGCTCAGCTGCGCCAGCGGACTTGGAAAGCGGGGGCTCTAGCGTGGACCGTCTCCCTGGCCACCTTGGCTTGCCTGCACTGCCCTGTCGTGCCAAGGTCGACCCGACCCTGTCTTTCCTACTTTCCCCTTACATGGGCCCCCCTCTAAGTCCCTGTATTGGGCTCCTTACTTGTGTCCTGATCCTGAGCCCCACCGCCACCCTTCTGCCCCCACTGCGTTCCTGCACTGTGACTGCCCTCTTTTGACCTGTCTCTGCCAGGTCCCTTTGCCTGATACCTTCACAGGATGCTTTAGTACATCTAGGGTGCAAATAATTTCTATTTCTAACAGGTTCCCAGAGCTGAGCATCTAGGAGTACAGTGGTTTAGACCCAAAACTGCTTCTCAAAATGTAAAGATCTTATGTATATGCCACATGTCTTCATCCATTCATCCTTCCATAGACACTGTGGAAGGTTGTCTCCACATCTTACCTGCTATGGAGAGGGCTGCAATGAACACTGAGGTGTTAATATCTCTTCAAGATCCTGCTAAAATCCTGGAAATGGGATTGCTAGATCCCATAATAGTTCTATTTCTCATTTTTTGAGGAAATTTCACATTGTTTTCCACAGCAGGTATAACTTTTCATCCCCAGAGGTTCACAGTTTCTTAAAAGTTAATGTGATTGGTGAACCACCCTCCAGTTAGCAAGGGTTCAGGTGAGAATTTAGTAGTTCCCATGCCTGCTATGTGTCTGACTAATTAATTAATTAGCTATCAAATTAACCCAGACCCTCCATTTTGAACTTTTAGAAGGAAAACTTAGGAATTTGTATTAAAAAACAAACCTTGATAAGCATGATGCACACACTTGACTTAAAAAACCAGACTTACATAATAGTAAGTAATATAAGTAAGCGTTGAGCAGTCTCTGCTCAAACAACCCCAAAGTGGAGAAGCTTGAGAAGTTCGGAGGGAGAATGGACAAGTCTTAAAATCCTGTGTTATTTTAATGAGGAAATTTTTTTTTTCATACACAAAAACAAGAAAATGATATAAGCAAATTTGTGATCAAATAAATGATTTCTTTCACTTTATTTTTTAAAGTATTTTTTAGTTATTCATGGACACAATATTTTTATTTTGCTTATTCATTTTTATGTGGTGCTGAGGATTAAACCCAGTGCCTCACGCATGCTAGGCGAGCACTCTACCCCTGAGCCACAATGCCAGCCCTGGTTTCATTTTAAATAAATAGTTCCAGTTACTACATATAGTCAAACTGAGATCCTACACATTTACTATGCCTTCTTCATTTGCCATCTGGAATGTGTTCCAAACCATGACCCCATTCCAGGCCTTCCCAAGTGCACTCTTCTCATCCTTCATGTGCTATACCAAATGAATATTTGATCTTCTCATCCTTAATTTTCTTGGCAGATTTATATATTTACTTATATATTCAAAAGGTTAGTATATTCCAAAGCTTACTATGTTCCAGGCAATGGTCAAAACAATCCAGGAACAAACATGGGTTTAACAAACACAGTCCTTGATGTTAAGAACTTTGGATTGTGTTGGGTGCAGGGGACATATTACAAAGCAAAAAAAATGAGATAATTTCAGTTAATTATAAATTTTACAAAAAAATCCGTATCCTTTAGTGATCATGAAGAAGAAGTGCTACCCTAGCTATCAGGTTACTCTTTAAAGAAATTTTGAAGAAAGATAACAAGTTTCATTTGATGTTCACATGTATAACCAATCAATCCAGGATATTCATTGAGAAGGCTGCCCTTTTCCTATTTCTCTGCAGTGCCACCTTCATCTTAACTTAAGCACTCCTGTAACGATGGGGCTTGTTTCTCTCTCTTCTGTTAGTCTGTGTGTCTGTATGTACATCAGTTCTTAATTAATTATCTTTAATATGTCTTTAAATCAAATTATCTCAATCTATTTTTTTATTTTTAATTCTAAGAAAATTCTGTAACTCTTCAAGTTTGCTTTAAACGGGCTGTTATTTTACATTTCTATAAAATGTCAATTTTCACGAACACATGACTGGAAGTAATGTGGAATTGCAGTGAATCCATAGATTAGACTGAGAATTGAAAATTATACAACATTGAATCTTCAAAAATATTTGTATGGTATAATCATCATTTATGTAGTCTTAATATCTCTCAATAAGAGATCTGTATTAGGGTTGTCTAGAGGAATAAAACCAATAGTATACACACATACACATGCATACCTAGATTTTTGTGTTTATAATTATAATTACAAAAGGGGATTTATTAGACTGGCTTACATTCTCAGAGGCTAGATAGTCGCACAATGACTGTCGATTGGAGAGAGAGAAACTAGTAACTTCTCAGTCCAACAAGATGGAGACCTCAGTACAAGAGGGACCAATGATAAAGCCCCACTCTGAGAGTGAAGGCCTGCAAGCTCCCTAGACTGCCACCAGTGAGAGTCCATGTTGAATGACAAATAGCTGGAGTCTATGTCCAGGGGAGATGGCAGAAGCAATACACTAGGTACACCAGGTCAAGAATCAAGCTTGCTGGGGCTGAGATTGTGGCTCAGTGGTAGAGCACTCCCCTAGAATGGGTGGGACCCGGGTTTGATCCTTAGTACCACATAAAAATAAAGGCATTGTGTTGTGTCCATCTACACCTAAAAAATATTTTTTTTAAAAAAAAGAGCTTGGTGGGCTTCCTCCTCCTCCTGTTTTCTTCCCTTGGGTCCCCAGCCTGTTATACTATGTGACCCATATTTAGGGCAAGTCCACCCCTCAGTTTACTGAGCCACATGCCCATCATCTCTGGACATGCACTCACAAACACATTCAGAAATGTTTTACTAATTTCTTAAGTTTCTCTCAATCCAATCAAGTTGACAAACAAGATTAACCATGACAAGGTCTGAAAATCTTACACTTAGTATATGATATTGAAATCATTTGATTTGTGTATGATGTATTAGAGTTCAATGACCATATAAAACTATCATTTATAAATATATACAAACCTATTGCTTTTCTATCTTTCCAATCCCTATTTGTTTTATTTCTTTTTAACATCTTATTTTACTGTATTTTAATTAAAAGTGGAAATAGTACAGAATTCACTTTTAGATGTAAAATTATCAATATATGATCCTTAATTTATTTTAACTAACATCATTTTAGATTTAGATTTACAAAAGTATTGCAGAGATGATACACAAAGTACTTAGGTATATATACCTAGTCACTTTGTTAATGTCTTACGTTAGTATGGCACACTGTTCACAATTAATAAACCAACATTGATACAGTTTCAAAGTCCATGTCTGATTCAGATTTCCTTTATTTTGACCTAATGTCCTTTTTCTATTTCAATATCCCATTCAGGATACCGTGGTAAATATAACGAAACATGTTAGGCTTCTTTTGGCCTTAACAATTCTCAGACTTTGCCTGTTTCTGATGACCTTAATGGTTGTGAGAAGTACTGGCTAGGTATTGCATATAATGTGCCTCAGTTGGGTTTGTCTGATTTTGTCTTCACAATTAAATTAGAGTTATGAAGTTTGTGGAGGAAGACCACATAAGTAAAGCACCATGCTTATGAATCATATCGGGAGTATACATGCTCTCAGTATGACTTAGCATTGTTGGTATTATTCTTCATCACTTGGAAGAAGTAATGGTTTTCAGATTTCTCCTTTGCAAGGTTACTTGTCTCCCCACCCACCTTTTATATTGTTCTTTTGAAATAAAGTCACTGTGCACAGTCAACATGTATGGAGTTGAAATAACACTCCACCTTCCTGAGAATCTACGCATAATTTATTTTGAATTTTTTTTTATTTATCTCTTTTCCTCCATTAATTTATATATTCAATTATTTCTATTCATATGGACTCACTGATATTACTTATAGTCTTTGACTTACAATATAATGTTACTTTACTTATAAAGTTTACTCATTCTTTCAGCTTTGGCCATTGAAAGCTCTTTCAGTTGACTTCTATATCTCTTTAATATATCCCCATCATTATGTTTTTATTTTTTAGTTATTCCCTACTTTCTGGCACTATAAGATGACTCACAATAATCACACATATTTTTCATCCCACAATCCTAACTTAGTCATTTTTTCAAAAAGATATGAGTTCATTGGGATGGTATTAGAAACTAAGTTGTGCCAGCTGAGTGTCTTCATTGACATCATAGATTGGTTGCTTTAAGACCATCTCAACTGAAGGAGCAAGGAAATACATATGAAGCACATGCATGTGTATAGAAAACATATATAATCCATGTATATGTGGATATCTGTACATATTTCTACATCTATCTGTCAGGGTCTACATTAAGTTAAACATGAGTTCACACTATTGTCACATGGATACTGACATTCTCCCTGTGGTCATCTGAAGCCTCTTACTCCAATAGTGAAAACATGGCTACTGTCATATGCCATTGAAGTGGCACCCCCTTTCTCCACAGAAAAGCCCTCTTCACCATGGCTGATTTTAGGATTGTCAGCAAAACAGTCCATTATAGATAAACTTCCTATTTTCGTGTCACCCTGTTTACTTGGCCACTAGCTGAGAAGATACCAGCACTCCAGGTGCTGGACACCCCCTTACTAGTTTTTCACAAATGTATCCAGTATAGTAGTTTGTAGAAATGTGCAAACAAGGCCTCTGACCTTGAGCTGGGGCTTCACAGAGATGTCTACATTTTTAAGATAAGTTACAAATGGGCTCCATAGTAACAGCTGGCAGGAGAGAAAGGGGAGAAGAAGCTCTCCCCTTCTCAGGTGTTGTCCTTGAAGAGTTAAAGTTAAAGTGCCCAGAACAGTGAAAGAAAAAGCTGCTTTTATGTGAACTTCTGCAGACTGTGAACTTCTGAGCCCCTCCCCTTAAATGCTGGGTATAAAACTCTGAAACCCCTTGAACTCAGGATTCAGGGGATTGATTAATTACAGAAAAGGCTGTACCGTCTGAACCTGGCTGCAGCCAAATAAAACTGTTTCCTGCTATCTTCGGTGTCTTGTCTCGTTTGTCCCTACAACATTTTTGGCAACCACGAAGGGATAGAGGAGGTGAGGAAGGCTATTCTGCCTCTCTTGTCTCTGGGGACCGGCTTCCCTGGGGCGATGGGAGACAGTGGTCCACTTGGCCCGCCCAGGCCACTCTTGGCCTGAAGGAGGATCCTCTCACCCAGCGCCTGGGGGCTGCCACCCTGGAGCACAACAGAACCCACAGGCAGCAGGAACCAGAATTAGGGTTTTGGAGGCACCACCCAGCTGAACAGATAGGACCAGGTCCATTTGGTTTTGTAGCCCACCTGACTTCCCCTTCCAGGCCTAAGTGGGTGGAAGAGAGGCTTGATCACCCTCTGTTGGGTCCCAAGTACCCTCCATAGTGGTTGGAGCTGAAAGGGTCCCGGGGAGTCGCCCGAGTAGTCTCTGTTCGGGGTCAGCAAGCAGAGGGGACACCGTGAGGCCCTGTTTGTTTGGTTTGGAATTGTTGGAATTTGGGCAGTATAGAAATTCTGTCCTGGCCATGTCTGTGGGAAAGTGTGGGAAAGTGTGTGAGTGAGACAGACAAGGGAAGGGTTCCTACCCAACCCGAGGGCAGAAGCGAGTGCAGAGTCCTGATCCTTGGTTCCCTGGCACCTCATACAGTCTATGGCGGAATTTCACCAACAAATGTCTAGGTGAAAGCGCCAGGTTTGGGGTTGATACCGACCTGCAAGGCTAAGAGGGCCCTAAGTCCCTGCGAAGGGAGCGGCCGGAGATGGATGAAGGGAGTCTTGTACTAAATGTGTTTTGTTCTAAGTGTGCAACACCGACACAGGGTGGAACATGGGAGGCACACTAAGGAAACTGAGCCTTCTGAAATGTGTGTTAGAAACCTTTAGGAAGGTTTTCCTGGTAACTGTGGGGTGAGACCCACCCCACAAAGGTTGAATTAGAGTGGCTCACCCAAGATGTGGGCTGGCCACCAGAAGGATCTTTAGATGAGTCATTGCTGAGGTCCTTTGGATTGTTGTTGGAACCCCTGGACCATTTCTCTTACATTGATTTCTCTCAAGAGATAGTACAGAAACAGTCCCCTTGGTTGACAGCCTGTCTGGATGGACAGTCCAAGCTGATGTTAGCCAGGAGCATAGTGGGCTCTAAGACCCAGTGGAAAGCAGCTAAACAGAAAACCTGACCAAGAATGACAGGAAAGGGAACAGTTTTCCCATGAGCCAGAAGAGGACTCAAGACCAACTTTGCCAAGACCACTGGGACAACAGACTGTCCCCTAGCCTCCTTGTCCTCAGAGGCAAAAAATGATGGCCCCCCAATACTGGCTATTCCTTCTGCTGTGATATCCTCAGAGCCAAAGGCTTCCTAGGACCAAAGACTCTTTCACCTCCCAAGATTAAGGTGGGAGAACTGTCCCAAGATTAGAGTCACAACTCAGATGAGAACTCTCCAGATTCCCCTGCAAGGGACTAAAGGGCCTGCCCATATTGACGAGAGGGAAACACCTGAGGGAAACAAAGAAGTTTAGTGTGCCATCCTTTCACCACCATTGAGCTCCAAAGCTGGAAAAATCATACTCCCTCCTACACGGAGAAACCCTGGGCCATGACTGATCTGATGCAGCCCATTATCCTGACCTAGGATGGGGCTCCAACAAAGAAGAAGGTCTAAGATAAGGAGATGTCAAGAAGCCCTCCTAGGAAGTCTAAAAGAAAAGAAAAAAGAGAGAGAGAGAATAAAACACACTGTCTGTTCCCAAGCGTTAGAAGGAATCGGAGCCAGCCCTGAGCCCTAGCCTAAGCCGAGCATCTGCAGACAAACAGAGCCGAGGTAAGCCTCCCGCTGCTCCAGCATCTCCCTCTTGTACCTTCAATAAAACCCTGAACATTTCTCTTGGCCCCACATCTGCCTAAGGCCCCTCTGCTCTATGAAACTGGCAGCAATGATCAAAAGAAATGTGCTCAACTGACTCAGAGCTAAATGTCCAGGCTAATGCCGCTGCTGCTCCTCTCCCTGCCCAGAGGTGCCTGGGGGAGGAGGGGGCACCATACAAACATTGCAGCCACAGTGCAAGTTTCTCAGTGAAGAAATGCACAGGCACAAGCAACAGGTGATCAGTGCAGCCTTTGTGGGACAGGCTCAAAGAGCCATTTGCCAAAATTTACAATCCTAGAGGGCTTTACTGAGAAGTGTGCCAGTGAGCTGATTAAGGTGGCCACCACAGTTTTCACCAATCGAGATCCAGAAACTCAAAGATAGGCAGACCAAAAAGATGAAGTGGAAGATGGATTTTCTTATAGCACCTCTCACCACAAACCCAGAGGTCACTCAAAGGGGGGTCTCACTAGAATGAAGCCAATGGTCCAAATGTTTATAAGAAAAAAAAAAAAGTGTGGCCAGACAAAAGGGGAAGACTCCAGTGGCCCCCGTGGGGAAGCACCAACTGCCATGCTCAAATGCTAAGCCTTGAACAGAGAAGGAATGAATGTTTTGGCCCCAGTCCCTCCTTTCAGTTTCTTCCCACTTGCTCCAAGGTCGATGATTGACGAATATGGCAGGGGTCCCATAGACAGACAGAACTGCATCAGATGCACAGGACCCAGCACCTCAGGAGGGCTCAGCTGCTGCAAGCCCCCAAATGAACCAGAAATATGTTCATGTTAACAGCCAGTAGTGGGCCATAGGATGCTCACTCCAAAAGGACACACTGGCTCCAAGCCACATGCTGTGAGCCACCAGCAGGAAGGGCCACAGAGCCCCATGCCCCCAGGCATATTGAACAAGAACACAAGCGGGGCAGCCGATATATACAATTAGAGCAGGCTCCCACCTGACAAGAGGAGAAAAGCCACACAGACAAGGAGAAACACCTAGGTGGGCACAATGTGGCTGCCACACTGGGACCTGCAAGGAACCACACCGCTGCCCTCCAACCTTGGCAGATGGCCCACGGCAAGATTGACATAGGTGCCCTTTATAAAATGATGTCCCAGGTCATCAGTCTCTGCTAAGATTTATGTTAGATTTAAGAGTTGGCAAATCCCAGCAGCCAAGATCCTGCATTGGGAGATTAAAAAAAAAAAAAAAAATCCTGCATCTTAAAGCGCCAGACACTCTATGTATGCCTCCCTTCCCTAAATGACAGTTCCTCCCAGGTTGCTTGAGTACACCATCCCTGGGACAGCACTGGACTTAAAAGCCCATATCTATCAAGAAAAAAGGTCAAATACTTTGGTTACCATCTGACTCAGCAACAGAACAGAGAATAGCAACTGGGCCTCAAAAGAAACAGGAGATCTGCTCAATTCCAGTCCCTTCAACCTGCCGTCAGACTAGAGAATTCTTGGGGGCTACTGGGTTCAGACATGTATGGATCCCCAACTTTTCAGTTACGGTGAAACCCCTCTATGAAGCCACAAATGGGGGAGAACGAGATCCTCTGATGTGGGGGCCAACACAACAAAGGCCTTTGAGGACATTAAACAAGCACTCACCAGTGCACCTGGATTAGGGCTCTCTGACCTCACAAAACCTTTCTTTCTGTATGTCCATGATCAGTCTGGAGTGGCTGTGGGAGTTTTGACTCAGATGCTGGGGACATGGCACCGTCCAGTGGCCTATTTGTCCAAACAACGGGACTCTGTAGCCCAGGGCTGGCCACCTTGTTTATGGACCCTTGCAGCCACAGCTCTTCTGTGTGGAAGCTGATAAACTGGCCAAGGGACAAGAACTGGCTGTCAGAGTTCCTCATTCAATTTTGACATTGTTAAAATATAAAGGACACTATTGGTTGACTAATGAAAGAATAGTCAAATATCAGGGCATGTTATGTGAAAACCCATGTATCCGCGTTGAGGTCGTCAGAACCCAGCAACTTTGCTGCCCACTGAACCTGGAAAACCTGATCACAAATGTGTTGAGGTCATGGATGAAGTGTTCTCCAGCAGACCTAAAGGACCAGCCTCTCAAGGAGGCTGATGCAGAGTACTTCACAGATGGAAGCAGTTTTATAAAAGATGAGGTATGTTTGGCTGGATATGCAATGGTCATTCTGGACTCTACGGTAGAGTATGAACCTCTGCCTCTTGTAAGAACTTCAGCACAAAAAGTAAAATTTATTGCTTTGACTCAAGCACTTCAGTTGACAGCAAGAGTCTGTATGGGTATTTACAGACTCAAAATATGCGTTCTCTATCCTTCATGTTCATAGGGCCTTATGTAGGCTAATTAACTCAGGAGAGAAAAAAGGGGGAGAAGCATGATGTATGGACAAGAAATTCTTAAACTTTTGGATGCACTGTGGGCTCCCAAGAAGGTTGTGATTATATATTGCCAAGGTCACTGAAAGGGAAACACTGTGGTTTCTCAGGGCAACTGGAGAGCTGATAGAGAGGCCAGGTTAGCTGTCTGCAAGAAACGGGAAGAAAATCCAGTCCCTGGATTAAATGCTACCCTGCTGCCTGGCCGACTAGCTAACAGAATGAGAGCCAACATACTCCCAACATGAAAGTAAGTGATTTAAGACTGACAAAGAAAATTTTCTCCCAGGTGGATAGTGGAGTTTTCTGATGGCTGGAATAGCCTTCCCAGAGATTCTAGCCCCAGCCTTTATCAGACAGTTCCACAGGAAAATATGTTGGACACATAGCACTTGAGACAGTTCTGAGTCAACATTTCTATGTCCCCCAGCTCACAAGCAACACCTGGATGATCTGCAAACAATGTGAGGTTTGTGCTCACAACAATCCATGTCAGGGGCTAAAGCTCCCACCAGAAATCCAAACTATAGGAGGAGCACCTTTTGAAGACTTGGAAGTAAACTTCACTGAACTACCATGCTCCCTGGGCTATAAGTAAATTTTGTTTTTTATGTGTTCATACTTTGACGGGTGGAAGCCTTTCCCACCCACACTGAAAAGGCTAGGGAAATACTAGGATGCTTCTCTGTGAAATTATTCCCAGATGTGATGTCCCCATAATTATTGGCTCAGACAATGGGCCAGATTTTGGGCAGAAGTGATACGATTACCGACCATACATCAGATGAAAGTTACGTACTGCGTATAGGCTACAGAGTTCTGGTAAAGTTCAAAGGATGAACAGGACATTAAGGCTTGATTGGGTAAACTGTGTCAGGAGACTCATTTACATTGTGATGAATTTCTCCTTATTATCACTGTTGAGGATTAGATCCAATCCTACCAGGAGGACTGGATTCTTTTCTTTTGAGATAATATATGCCCCCCCCCAACTCTTATTAGGGAACTACAGGGAGACTTAAGAGAGATAGGAAAATTAACCCTGAGACTACAGCTTCAGGTCTTAGGGAAAACTTTACAGGTTCTCAACCAATGGGTTAGAAAAAAGATTGCCAGTAAGTTTGATCCAGGTGCACACTCCTTCAAGCCTGGAGATTGAGTCTGGTCAAAGAATGAAATATTCAATCCCTGAACTTCTTTGGAAGGGCCCTTTCACTGTTATTTTATCCATGCCAACTGCAGTCAAGTTTGCAGAGATAGGTCCCTGGATTCACTACACTAGACTCATGCCTGCAGCTGAGGACTGGGCTTGCTCTCCAGATGCTGCTACGCCCTTGAAGCTGATCATCCCAAAGAAAAAGGAGCACCAGAGAAGCTTGAGGATCAGAAGGACAACAGCCCTGCTCCAGTCAAACCTGAAGCTGACTGGTCTACGCACAGCTGAAGCTTGAGGAGACTATGGCCCTGATTCAGTCACACAAGAGGGACAGGCTGATCAATGCATGGTGAAAGATAAACTTTCCACCAGGACTAATGTACACTTTCATCCTCTAAGATCATTCTTATACTATAATGCATTGCCACCCTTGCTTCTAGATATATACATAGTTCTCTGTTTGGTTTTTGCTACTGGTTTGATAACAGTAACTCCTACTGACTGGACTCTGGGTAACAAAATTTCACTTATACTTTTTTTATATTCCTTATATAAATTCTCTAGAATTTGTTTGGTGTTATTAGTTTGGCTTTGTTTATGCAGTTTAACTCATGCTAACCAAAATGTTAGTCTATTATTTAGTTTGGTTTCCTTTGATAACCTTAAGACGTTCTGTTCTACTCCTATTCCAACCATGCAGATCATGTGAACCATGTGTCAAGGCAATCCACTATAACCAAGAGGTGATAAAACATATATTTATTACCTATAGAGGAAAGCTATAGATAGATGACTGTTTGGAAAGGAAAAAGAGGTCCATGGAAAGAAAATTTATTTAGGAGGTCACCAATCTTGGGGTGAAGTTAACAGGTCACTCTAGAGGATTATTGTCACTTATGGTCCTGCTACCTGGGCACGAAATGGCAGTTGGAGTTATCGCACTCCTATTTACATGTTAAACAGAATTATTCACTTACAAGCTGTACCAAAGATTATTAGTAATCAGACTGCCATAACCTTTCACCTCCTAGCCACAAAACAGACCAGATGTGAGTAGTTAACTATCAAAACCACTTGGCATTAGATTACTTACTGGCTGAGGAAAGAATATATGTGGAGAGTTCAACAGCTCAGATTGTTACATCCAAATGGATGACAATAGATGAACAGTTAAGAATATGCCATCAACACAAGAGAAATAGCACGTGTTAGTTCATACCTATAAGGGCATTAAAGTTTGGGTCCCAATCATGCTTTTGGGAGATGGTTTTCAACTCTTGGTAGATTTAAAAAGTTTAACTGGTGTGGTGGGTACTCTGCTGTTAACCTGTTCATTGCTCCCATGTTTGGCTCCACTGTGCATTAAAACTAGTGGATCCACTGTAGAAGCTGCTGTTGAAAGGATGACAACAACTAAGGTTTTGACATTGTATAAGGCTTTAAGCCAAGATGACGGTAATGATGCTCTTAAATTTAAAGGATTAAATTATGGGGAGCATCAGTAAGGGGGAATTGAAGTGGCACCCCCTTTCTCCACAGAAAAGCCCTCTTCACCA
Source organism: Callospermophilus lateralis (assembly GCF_048772815.1). Classification (NCBI taxonomy): domain Eukaryota; kingdom Metazoa; phylum Chordata; class Mammalia; order Rodentia; family Sciuridae; genus Callospermophilus; species Callospermophilus lateralis. The sequence goes on along the minus strand of NC_135310.1, from coordinate 21,857,876 downwards.
TGGCTGATTTTAGAACTGTCAGCAAAAGAGTCCATTGTAGATAAACTTCCTATTTTCGTATCACCCTGTTTACTTGGCCACTGGCAGAGAAGATACCAGCACTCCAGGTGCTGGACACCCCCTTACTAGTTTTTCACAAACGTATCCAGTATAGCACTTTAAAGATATGTGCAAACAATGCCTCTGGCCTTGAGCTGGGCTTCACAGAGATGTCTACATTTTTAAGATAAGTTACAAATGGGCACCATGGTAATAGCTGGCAGGGGGAGAAGAGAAAGAAGAGAAGAAGCTCTCCCCTTCTCAGGTGTTGTCCTTGAAGAGTTAATGTGCCCAGAACAGTGAAAGAAAAAGCTGCTTTTATGGGAACTTCTGCAGACTGTGAACTTCTGAGCCCCTCCCCTTACATACTGGGTATAAAACTCTGAAACCCCCTGTACTCAGGGTTCAGGGGATTGATAATTACAGCAAAGGCTGTACCCTCTGAACCTGGCTGCAGCCAAATAAAACTGTTTCCTGCCATCTTCGGTGCCTTGCCTCGTTTGTCCCTACACCACCATATGTTTACTTAGTTTTGCAATTCCAATATACACACGTGATGATCTCAGAATTATTAACCCATCCCCCTGTGTAAAACAACTTCATCACATAGAATACAGTGCTTGTGTAAGGTTCTTTTTGCCTTCAGTATTACAGATTCATTTATTTCTGAAGTTACTTAAATGACTATCCTTACCTCTATCTCTTCAGTGAGTTTATTTTATGGACTTGTAAGACAGTTACATTCTTTTATCACAGTCTGAAATTCATCCTGGGATAAAATACTCAAGTAATTTTTTCTCCTTATGTGAGTTTCGATTTTTTGTGTCTTTTAAGAAATTGATCTTGGGCTGGGGTTGAGGCTCAGCCATGAGTGGTCGCCTACCCCAGGCAAGGCCCTGGGGTCGATCCTCAGCACTACATAAAAATAAATAAATAAAATCAAGGTATTGTGTCCCACTACAACTAAAAAGTAAATATTTATTTAAAAAAAAAAAGAAATTGGTCTATTTCTTTGAAGTCACAGAATTGTTCTCAGTTTCCTTTAGTGTCCTTTTATTGTTCATTGGCTCTGTAGTGATGACCTCTTTTTCATTTGTGATATTGATCTTTTATGCTTTTTCTATTTTTCCCTAGATTCATGTGGCTAAACCTTCATTTTATATTTTTTCAAGGAATATGTTATTAATTTTATTGCTTTTCTCTACTGACTTCTTATTTTTAATTTCATTGATTTCTGTTCTAATTTTATTATTTATTTTCCTCTTCTTCCTTTAGGCCTAATTGTCTTTTTTCCCACTCTAGTTTCTTAGGTTGGAAGATCTCATTTCAGATCTTCCTTCTTTATAAACATAAAATATTATAAACACAAAATTTCATGTTGTACATTTCAATTAGATTGAAATTTCACTGCATCCCATGATCTCATTGTAAAAAGCTGTTCAATACCTAGTACTGTGCTCCCTACCAAGTTCATTGCTGTGCATGTATAAATGAATTTTCTGTGAGAACGTCTATATAAATTAATACTTCTCATTTTTCTTCAGTGTCTACAGTGATCTAATATGATTAGGAACAAAAGCAGAAATTTCCCTATTATTAATACAATTCTAAGTAACTGTAAATGTATTAAATATTTTAAATGTCTCAGGGAATTAAATGTACAATATTTTCCACAGGTCATGTATATTTATTTAATGATTTTAATTTTTTAATATCATGCTCATTTCACATAATTTGAAACAGCTAATGTAGAATAGCGTGGCAAAAAGTAGATGGAATTCTAGCCAGCTTGAACAATTTTTTAAAATTATTTTGAATTGTAGATGGGCACAATACCTTTATTTTATTTGCATAGTCTTATGCATTGCCAGGGATCGAACTCAGTGCCCCAAGCATGCTAGGTAAGTGCTCTGCCCACTGAGCCACAACTCCGGCCCCCAGCTTGAACAATTTTGTTTATTGCCTACTACTTCTGCAATGTGCAGGATAATCTGATATTTATGATATCATAAAGCCAAATACAATTATAGACTCTTCTCAGCTCAGGAGATTGTATTTTATATTGCATGCTCTTTGTGGAGACTCCACAGTTGGGGTGGAATGCTTTTTTTTTTTTTTTTTTTTTTTTTAGAGAGAGAGAGAGAGAGAGAGAGAATTTTTAATATTTATTTTTTAGTTTTCGGTGGACACAACATCTTTATTTTATTTTTACGTGGTCTGAGATCGAACCCAGGGCCCTGAGAATGCCAGATCAGTGTGTTACTGCTTCAACCACATCCCCACCCCAAGGGTGGAATGCTTTTTAACCTACTTTTGTACAGTGCTAGTTGACACAAATTCCAGAGAATTCTCAATAAACAATTATAAAATTTATTCTTACATTAAATTAATATCCTCTCTGGATCCACCCCAAATCATTTTTAATCAATTTATTTGCAAAAAGGATATTCATATCTAGATTACTCATTACAATCTTTATTTGACTGCCTACATATGTAAAGGAAATAGGAAAGGTGGGAGAAAGAATTTTTAATAAATGCTTATTTTCTCTCCATATCACTTGAGAAGACTCAAATATTTGTACATCTTAGACTCTCATGTCTTCACAGTTTGATGGAGACTTTTATATAAAACATGACTGGAAGGCATGTTTCAATATAGATTATAATCTTGGTTCTAAACTTTTAATCTTACCCATTTCAAATGAATTTTGAAATATTAGTAAAGCATGTCCCTTTAGCAAAAGCAACCTCTTGTCTTGTTAATGTATATAGTGCTATGAGGAAATTATTGTGGATAATAGTTCAGAGTCACTGGATGTAATAGCAGGTCACCTTATTTGAACATTTGCTGTGCAGAAAATATTATTTTAAGCCCTTCACATGTATTAACAAATGTAACTGAACATCCCTGTAATATGATGCTTTTATTATCTATATTTTATGAGTACAGGAAAAGAGTCCCATGATGCCAAGATAGGAAGACCCCTGATATCAACTCAGACATCTGGTTCCAGGGTCCCTGACCTTCCCCCACCCTGCAGTGCTGTAGAATCCAACCTTCCTCAAACAGTAGCTTTAAAATGCTAAGGAGACTAATACCTCTTTGTTTTCCAGGTATACCAATTTGTGGGCTGGAACTGCTTGGCCTCAAGAGGGCAAGCTTTACAAATCCAGTTCTGCCAAATGGTGAAGAAAAGGCCTTGCATCTCATCACTCATTTATCCAGGAGTTCCTTGGAGCCAAAGGTCATCAAGTGTCCACTGCAGATTTTCCAGGGTGTGTGGTTATAGCATTTGGGTCAGGGAGTAGTGCATTTCAAGAACTGAAACACATTATTTAAATGTCTGTTACTGGTTGTTATGTTGTCCATTACAAATAACTTTGCCAAATTTCTCAGACTCTAACTCTTTGAAAAGAAAAACATGAGGTCAGACCCAGCATTCTTTTCATAATTGGACAGAGAGACTCTGAAAAGCCAGAAACTGGGTCAATAATTTCCTTTCCCCTTTCCCCCTAATTAGGCATTAAAATGTTTTTAAACATCCTTTCTACCCCAGGAATTTTTCAACTGGAGAGAGAAATGTCAATACAATCAGTATTGTTCTCCATTTCATTTGGAATACTAATCGGGTGAGTCTACATTAAACTACATTAATAAACAACCCTCAAATTTGAGCAGGTTTTTGTTTGTTTGTTTGTTTTTCCATGTAAAATCTCATGTGCACTTGGCAGGCTGTCTCCCATGTGAGATTCTGGACTGCAGGCTGCTTCCATCTTGTGGTATCCCCGTTTCATCTGCTGCTTCTATAATCACTGAACCAGGGGAAGAGAGGCCTGGACAGGCTGCACCAGCCATTAAATGCTTTGACCAGGAAGTAGCACATCCCACTTGTGTTCAGAAGGCATTCGACAGCCATGAAGCTCTGCCTACCTATGTGGGAGACAGGGAAGTAGAAGCTCACTGTGTGCCTGGGAAAAGAACAAACCAGATCTTTCTATCTTAGGTAGAATACTGTTTCTAAAGGACTAAGCAGGGGATAAGAAAACAATATTTTTATAGTGAAATACATGGAGTTATTCTAATAGTTATAAGAAAATGAATACTATGACTCCTTATTATATTTAGAAGAGTTAAAACTCAGACAATTGTATAGTGGCAAACATGTTAAAGAAAGTGTTTTCCTTATCATGTGTTTTTAAGTTTGAACAAAGTTTGTTCAGCTTGTTGTTGTAGATGATTGTTTGTTGTATGGGCTTTTCTATGCATAGCAACATGTGATGCTATGTGAGGTATAGCAGCATCCCTGACCCCACCCATAATTTGCCAGTAGCCAAACCCTTACCTGCACATACCCAGATATGACAGCCAAGATGAAGGGACAAGGGTAGCAAGTTTCAATTTCTTTGTGACATGGGGCAAGGAGGAAGCAGAGGTACATGGCTCAAGAGGGACATTATCCTCCAGGTTGAACACCCAGATGATACCCCTTGGGTGGCTGGGAAGTCAAAGGTACTGTACCTAGTACCTCTGTGCATTCTGAGAAGAGGAGTCTTGGGTAGTGGGAAGGGAGTTTGGAAAAAAGAGGCCACAGTTTAGCAATTTAAGGTTTGGGGAGCTGCACTTAGAGAAAGAGGGAAGAAGGGGAAGGAAGTGGGGTCAGGAGCAGTGAAAATGACCTGGGAAAGACAGGAGCTCAGTTAGCATTGAGGTCTCTGCCTGATCCAGGCCTTCATGTTTTGAATGTTTATTAGAGTGCCTGGTTAGGAGTAGAATCTGGGCAGACAGCTCAGCTCTGCCACTGTTGGCTATGCTCTCTGGGATAATCATCTTTCACTCTAAGCCTCTTTAAGTCTATGCCATGGAAGTTTTATCAATATGTCATCAAACAAAACATGCTGAGCAGTTGCACAGGCTTAGCACAGGGTAAGTGCTCAGTAAAGGGCAAGCACTTCTTCCCATCTTTCAATGGCAGGTAGCAGATGGCTGTGCAGTGCTACTAGGGCAAATTGCATAGTGTATGAAAGCACCAACTGTGCGTTCTATAAAAATTACATTCCATGCCTTTATAATTATGTCAAAATGCATCCTAATATTATTTATAACAAAAAAGAACCTATAAAAAGACATACTGGGGAAAAAATCTACTAGAGTCAAATCTGGTTTGATTTGAATCTAGACCAGACTCAGACCTGCCCTGCCAACTGTGAGGTGTTGATCTTGCCAAGTAAAGTTTATAAGCCTCAATTTTCTCATCTTTAAAAGAGGCTTATTAAAATATATCTCAAGATGGTTTTGTAAGGATTAATGTAATGATTAGACATACTGTGCATGTCCCTCTTAGCACAGCTCCCGGTATAGATTAAGTTTAGTAAATTCGAGACATTGTAACCAAGATTCCAACAATTATATATCTAGGCTATTTTTCTTTGATGGAAATTTCTCAGATTGGTGATCTATGAAACAATTTAGCTCACAAAAGATATAATTTTTTTGCTAGGCCTCATGGCATATGCCTATAATCCAAGCTATGTGGGGAGACTGAGGCAGGGCGATTGTAAATTTGATGCCAGATTGCACAATTTAGTGAGATTCTTTTTCAAAATAAAATTTGAGAAGAGATGGGGACGTTGCTCAGTGGTACAGTGCTGGCCTAGCATTTGCAAGGTGACCTGGGTTCAGTGTCTAGTACCACAAAAAAATCAAATCAACCAACCAATTATTAAAATTACATTTTTGTTATGGGTAAGGCTCTAGCTAGACACTGGGCTGGTTAAAAAAAAGAATATAATATAACACCTGTTTTGAAAGAGTTCACAAGCTGATGGGGTGAGCAGACATTTACATATTAGCAACTGAAAAAAAAAAAAGGAAAAGAGGGATGAACTGTCATGGGGAGAGATCCACGCATTCCCAGGAAGCTGAATCTTGAAGAATGAGAGTATTTCAAAGGCAGAGAATTTGAAGAAAGGTGCTTTAGAATAGCTATGCAGAGACAGGAAATATGAAAATGCTTGATGCTTTTGAAGAATATCTAATTTTGTGTGTTGGAAAGGGGTGGCATTGCTGACAATAACTACATTCTTGATATTTGATTGTGGTTTCTCCTTCTTAAATGACAGGGACTACTTCTCATTCAATGCATATTTCACACATACTTTCATTGTGCCTGGGTAAGATTTGGTGAAATGAACTAAATTGAAGATGTTTTCTCATTTGATTTTAATCCCCCAAATATCCTCAGGTTTATTGCCTATTTGCATGATGGGTTTGTTTGTTAGTGCCATCCTAATTAAAATGCCTAGGTGTCATGTTGCCAGAGTTTCAGAAATAATAATAGCATGAACTTTTGAAGTTTCATAGCAATTTACTTGGCTCTAAATAATTCATCCTTTCATACTAGATTCAGCAAAACTGCAACAATATCCACCTCCCAAGCTTTTGATTCTCACTGGTAATTATGAATTTTCTGTCAAGGCATAATAGGAAAGTAAAGCTTTTTCTGTCTTTTTGAAGGAAACAACCTGGTAGTGGAGGTCTGATGAAGAGGTCATTGCCCAGCCAACAGGGCAGCGGGTACAGAAGTATGTCAATGCCAAAGTAGGGGTGAGGGAAAGACTGGAGACCAGTGTCCTCACCAAATTAATTCATGTGGATTATTCATTCATGACCTATGTATTAATAAAGGAGGAGAACAAGAATGAGGAGAAGCAGGAGGTGACTGGGGAAGTGGAGGAGGAAAATAAGACAGGATGAAGGAGGAGGAGGAGGGAGGCAAGATGACATTGTGAAAGTGTCACAGGCACAAACGCACTTGAAAGTGAGGGGGGTTGCTGAAGGGAACTGACCCTCAAATATATCTGGAGTCAGTTTCATTTCAGCAATAAGACAAGTAAGTCAAACAGAATCATAAGATCCAAAGGATTGTCCTTTCAATGTCTACTGTGTGTTCAGGAACATTACATTGTCAGTTGACGCTGAAAATACAATAGTTTTACCTAGCTCTCTCAGGCCATCAGGTTTCTCCTCGCTACTGGACTATTCCCCTGACCCACACTCCCACCCAGTTACCTCCTTGGTTCTTTCTTTCTTTCCCTTTTTTACTGACATAAAGAAAAAAATTTAAATTATCTGCACACCGTTCTCCCACTTGCTTGTCTCCCATCCTTTGCTATAAGATTGTAGGAATCCTTCCACATTAGGCTCTGAGTTCCTACCACCAGACGTATCTCCACATCCACAGCCAGGAAGCCCTCCTGATTTGGGAACCCTCTTCCCTTTCTATTGAACTATTATTCTCTGGTTCTCTTTTTCCCTACTCAGTTGCTCTTTCAGCCTTCTTTTATGATTCTCCATCATCCTCATTACCGTAGTTTGGCGTTTTATGGGGACACTCATTCTCTTCTTTGTCTACAGAACTTCCTAGGCAAAATCATCCAGTTTTGCACTCTTAGGCATAGTCTGTGTTTTGTAGACTTCCAAATGTTCACCTCTAATCCTGAACTCCAGACTTTTATATCTACCTCTTATGGTTTGGATCTGGAATGTTCCCTCAAAAGCTCATGCATGGTCCCCAGTGCAGCAAATGTTCAGAGGTGTGACTTTGGGAAATGACTGGATGATGAGGGGTCTCTCCTCATCACTGGATTGATCTGTTGATGGATTCATAATTTGAAAGGATTCCTGGAAGATGGGAGAAACTGTAGAAGGTGTAGGTTAGTTGGGTGGATTAGGTCACTGGGGTGCATCCTGAAAGGGCATTTCTTGTCCTTGGTCCCTTCCTCTCCTTCTCTGTTTCCTGGACACTACAACGTGAGCAGCTTTGCTCTGCCATACCATCTTCATTAGCATGTTCTGTTCTATCACAGGCACATAGGGATCGGGCCAAGGAATGATGGGCTAAAACCTCTAAAAGTGTGAGCTAAAACAAATTATCCCTCTTTTAAGTTGTTTTTCTCAGATATTTTGTCACAGTGATGAAAAGCTGAATCTTGGAGCCACCCATGACTCTATTCTTTCTGTCCCTCCCAACACCTGATCCGCAAGCTGTTCATTTCACTGAAATGAAAAAAAATACTATGTGTTTACTGTATTCTGGAAGTTACATTCTGGAAGGTACACAAAAGAATCAAGCAGAACAAAGACCTCTCTCAAGTCCTGGCAACAGTGGGCTTGATAGGTCCATAGCCAAGCCATCATTCCTCTCCTTTACATCACTGCTGTTCCACCCTGGACAGAAACACATTAATTTCCCTGAACTATTGCAATAGCTTCTTGCTTCTACCCTAATCACCTGTTGTCTCTCTTTTCATATTATCCAGAGTGATCATCTTAAATCACCAATCAGATCATGCCTTTCCTTTCTTATAACCGTCCCAAATCTTTTCAACTCACTTGGAGCAAAACCAAAATACACATCAAGGCCCACAAGGCTGTGTGTGACCTGGGTGATGCTGTGAGTTCTGTTTCCCCTCCTGCCCTTAGCCCTTTCTGAACCTGTTCCCATCACGCCAGCCTCCTGGCTCTTCCCCAACACTCTAAACAGTTCACAGAACACAACCTAGCTCTTGCTGTTTGGTGCATTTCCATACTTCATGTCCTCCCTATAAGATCACGCCACTGAGGAGGCCCTCCCAGATCTTGAACAGAAGACAGCATCTTCCTCACCCCCCATTCTTCTTACCTCATTTTAGGCATTATACACCTATGCGTGTTGTGCAGTCTCCCCAAAGTAAAGCTACATCATTGAGAGCTAGGACTTTATTTTCCTCACTGCTATGTCCCCTTCTCTTCGTGCACTGCCTGACAAAAACTGCACACTCGTTAATATTTATGGAGTTATCTTCAATTCTGGAATTCTGTGATTTGCTAATTTACAAGTGTGTGGCCATGCATCCCTTCTGATGAAAGGCCTGCGTTTATGAGCAAGACAACTCTAGATAACTCTGTTGTTTATAGCTCAGAAGCAAGGAAACTGCACTTCCCTGTGGCCTCATTAACATTCTGTTCTATCCAAACTAGGTGTGAAGTTTCAAGTAAGAAAAAATAAGTATACTACCTCTTTGTTGTGACTAGTTTGTAATATCTGCTTACCTATTCAACAGAGAACCTGCTGTAAATATGAAGTCATAAAGCCCTTGGAGGTGGTATAATTAATTAACATTCAGTAGCTTATGACTATGTCAAATTAATCACCTCACAATCAGGCATGTGGACAAACTATGAAATTTGGTAAACTATGTAAAGGGAAATAAATATGTGCACTTTGATCCCTAGATAGATATGTATGTATGTATGTAGGACTGTTCCAAACTATCATATAGAAAAAGAGCAGTTGTAAAATCATGGCTAAAAAGAATCCATGTGCAAATATTCTAGAATAAAAATATAACTTGGGAGTCATTAAAGTAAAAACTTTGATGAAACACAGAATGTCCATTCACTGAGGATACCAGTCTCTTATTTAACTATTATTACCTGCCTTTTCCACCTTGCCCCAAGCACCAGCCATGACCAATATTTTGCCATTCTTTTTGTGACTTCCTTGAGATCTCTGAAATGTTTCATGTGCTTGAAATGTTACATCTGCTTGGTCAGTCTGTATGCCATAACTCATACACAGTAAATTCTGTCTATAAGATCCAGTTCCAACATCCCCTTCCCAATCACCTCTTTCCTAAATCCCTTGATGAATTTATTTGCAGTTTCTCCTACTTGCCTTATCTCTTTGTGTGGATGTCTACTACAGAATCTCACTGATTAATTTGTGACTTTGTGCTTCATCTCTGTTGATTCTTTGAGGGTAAGAGATGTGTTAATTGTTTTTGTACCTCCAAGACCAAACCTGCTGTCGTCTAATAGTCAAGTGTCCCCTCATAATTTTATTTCTATAGAAAATGCATTATCTGTTTAAGTGAAGAAAATAATTGTGTTAATTTTAAACTTCAAAAGATCCTAGAAAGTCAATTAACTTGTTCATGTAAATCAGGATACATGAGAATGTCTTTAATACACAGACTACCTTTCTAATTTTGGTACCTTTCTGGATAATATTTAGGTCTTGAACAAATATGAATTCCAAAATACAGTTATAAGTGATTAGTTGTTACTCAAATGTCTTAGAAGATGTTGCCCTTCTTTTTTTCCTAATAGCACAGTGTTTTTTTTTTCTTTTTAAAATAATGACCAAATTCTGCCTTGTATTACTATTTTTAGATTTACAAATCTCACATATCTGCCTGGCCTTTCAGTTAGGTGGGTGTTTATTGAATCTGCCTGGGAAGAGGATTGTCATTCATGTTGGCAAACCCCTGATCTCAGGAGATCTCAGCCTTGTAACTGCTACTTTGGGAAAGACTTTCTTTAGATTCTTTTGGATCTTAATGGAAGAGAAATTGCAGAATGTTAAAAGATAATCCACAGGCTTAATCCTGTCCCTTTACTCCCAGAACTACAATACTAAGTACTCCACAGCCAGCCCTTGGAGGATGTCCAACCTTGTGCTCCAAGTGAGTCTTCAGTGCCCATGGGCTTCTGCTCCTCAGGGGTGGCAGAGCTCCCTTGGAAAAGCAGAGCTGTTTCCTTGGGGTGTACAGTCACCCCCACATGTAGCTCCAGTGGGGAGAGGGTGTTCTCATCACTTCTGTTTACATTCCTTGGGTAGAATCTGGGTGTCCATGGTAGCATCCAATTATAATTTCCTGTTGCCTTATTTGGGATGAAAAGGGAGTAGCGTCTCCCTAATATTTATAGAAATATGAAATGCCAGCAAGCACGATTTCTCTACAAAAGGTCTTTAAGCAGCTTCTCTGACATTCCCTTTTCTTCCCTCACTGCAGGTGGCCGCTCAGCTCTGGGAAGTGGCATCTGGACAGGATTCATTACCTTCCTCTTCCCTTGAGAAGAAAAATCATTACACGGGCCATCAGGGGTCTTAGATATCACAGCTTTTTAACATGGCATTTGATCAGTACTGATTGAATTGAATTGCTAATTTTCACAGGACCTTATTTCCTCTGTTTTTCAACTCATTACAACATGCAGGTTATTAAAGTATTTGCTAAATAAGATTGAGTTATTATCTAAAGAACTACTGAAATTAATGATTAGAATCAAAATTTTACCCTTCTGACTTCATTGTGAGGCAAAAATATAACACATTCTTTTCTCTGCAGATTCAGTTCCCCAAGAAGCCAATGGTATGTCTCGGGCTTCAGTCCCTCCTGGAGACTCACTTTCTCTTGCCAGAACATCTGGAAACTTTGTAATACAATTTTGATCCTTTAATTTTGTCCTTGTCTCCCATAGCAGATATAACTTATGTTTGGAGCTAGAATCCAAGCCTTAGTGTGGGTGGGAGATTGGGTAAAATAAAGCAATTCTCATCTCCTGATCTCCTGGGCCATACTTCTAGGGAGAAGGAGGGTATTTCAAATACTTAAATGAAGCAGAATTTAATGTCACTGATTGGGATAAGTGTTTAGATCACACAAGAGTCACTCTCCTTCTACTTATCAGAATCCATGTGGAGATCATCCTGTGCTATGTAGAAAACAGTCATTTCCCCAACTTAACTCCTAATACAGCATTTCCTGAACCTGTTTGTACCTACAGTTATACTGCTGCTGAAATTGGGCTGTGGAGAGGATTCCTTTTGGAGGAGGCTTTAAATCCTGTTGATAATTTATCGTTCTCTCATCATCTTTGAAACTCTGACTTAAAAGTTTGCAATAAGGGTGGGGATGTGGCTCAAGCGGTAGCGCGCTCGCCTGCCATGTGTGCGGCCCGGGTTCGATCCTCAGCACCACGTACAAACAGAGATGTTGTGTCCGCCGAATACTAAAAAATAAATATTAAAAAATTCTCTCTCTCCCTCTCTCATTCTCTCTTTAAAAAAAAAAAAAGTTTGCAATAAGAACATCCCACCCATCCCTGCTGGCAGATCATTGATTTAAAAATAATCTTCAATGTTTGGGGACATATGGGACTCCAACTTCCTATACAAAATTATAATAATGAATATTGGACAGGTGATTCATGGAGTGTCATTTGAAGTGGAAGACAGAAGAGAGTTCCTATATTTATATCAAAGTTAGATCATAATACAATAGAAAAATGAATAATAAACCCTTGAAGGATTTTCTGGGATGACTACCACAATAATCACAGTATATTTTTGGTTAGAAAGTTTCAAAGCACAGATCAAAATTGATTGATAGAATTTTGAAAATAAGAAAAATAAATACCCTCCCAAATCTAAGTCAACTGCCCTCAAAGTCAAACATTACTGGGAATAGACAGGTTGCTCTTTGATGCACTTTTCTGAACTATGAAAAATTGAGTTAACATTATGAGATGTTTTTAACTTGGAAAAATCATCTGAGTTATATTAACTTTAAAAATTATCTGAATAAATATCATTTGAATGGGTTCCCTTGAAATAGTTCAGGAATTGACACCCAGACACTATCTATCCAGCTTGGGATTCTAACATCTCATGGCAGTTGCCAAATATTCTCAGCTATTTTATTGATTTGGGTTGCTTTGTTAATGACAGCTGGCTTCCTTAGTTACAACTTAATTTAGAATTAGCCATAGCGAGTGTAGCTCAATTCTAGAGCATTTTCCTAGCACACACAAAGGCATGGGTTTAATCCCCAGCACCATTAAAAAAATAAATTAAGTTAAAATTTACAAATGAATTACTCACATGAGAAATTTCGCAAATTTTCATCAATGTGATGAAAAGCTGTGGGCTATGTTTCATGGTTTGTACTAAGAAGATCTGAGTCTGCTCCTTTTTCTCAGAAGGTGTGAAGCTAATTCCCAAGGCAAAGTTTTTGTTTCTTAAGGCACTAACTTCATCAAACTATTCAAACCAGAATGACACTTTTCTTGATTAATCTGTTTTTCCTATTGATAAGAACAAATCATGGTCTAATCAATGATGAATCTCATGCAACCCTTCAGGATGCTATATTCTAATTTTAAGAATAATTTCCCATTATTTATTTTCCAGGACCACTCAATGAGAATTTATTCTATATCTTTGTTTCTGACAGTGGTTTATATTGACACACAACATGGGAGATAATTAGCCAGGGAGAGATCATTTCTTCCTTTTGCTCTCTTCTTTTCCTCACTGATTCTCTTCTTTTAAACTCAGCTGAAACATTCTCCTTCCTCTCCAAAGCAATGTGCAGAGTATTACTCATTATTGTCTCAGGAATCATTATTTTTAGGAGCTTAGTTAGGAGTTTAGGGAGACAGTTTGAACATATGCTATAATTCCAATTAAGAAAACCCTGACCTCTTAGGCTACCTGGCTTCTGACACTGCATCCCAGAGAGGCAAGTGAGAATGCAGACAATTGAAATCTTAGCACCACCTATGACAGGTGACCCAGAAAGGCTTCTGTAAATCTGTTTCACTGCATCTCGAAGGTCTCTCCTCATAAGAGTGTTCTGCATAGGATGTGTTTCTTTTTCTCCACTGGAGATGGACCCCAACTCAAGAGATGTTCACCCAGAATAGAATAGTCTCTGAAATAGAAGGTTTTCTTGCACAGCTCCCAGATAATGTGGAGGTGGCAGGAGCAGTAGATTTGCTTTCCAAACAGCAGCTTGTCAGGGGAGTATCAGAGCCAGTGGAATCTTCTCCTTCTTACTGCTTTTTCTTTAAAAATAGAAGCACTACCTCTGGTAACCGATTATAATCTACTCCAGGGATTCCCCTGGAATATTCTGTTTTGGAAAAGAGGCACTGTGAGGGATGGAGGGGGCTGGGCAAGGAGTCTTCCATTTACTTCTCTGGAAAAGACAAACATACAACTGGTTTGCAGCTAGAACACAGGGACATAGAACTCTCTGGTGACTCTTGTGGTGTTTATTGACAAAAGAGAATTTCATGTACTGTGGCACCTCAATAGTACTCCTAGAGCTATTACATGGCTGGATACCAGCCTGGCCGTGTATGCAATCTCTCTCTCTCTCTCTCTCTCTCTCTCTGTATGCTTGCACTTGTGTACTGGTACTCTCTAAACCAGAAATTTCTATTCAGAGAGCTTTACCTTTAATGATAAACATCTTGATTAAGGGCAAAATGCAGCCCTCTTTCTTGAACACTTCTCCCTGCTTACATGTTGAAGATACACCTCACACCGCCTACAGGGGACTTGTGAAAAGGCCTTTCATTTTCCACCACTTAATTAGGCCTGCCTGATATTTCTGCATCAGTTAATATTATGGTTTTGTACTGTGACCTCAAGCAAATTTTGACATAGAATTAAACTCATGCTTCTTCCATCCTATTTATATTGTTTGGATCACAAAAATGACAAAATTATTATCCAACACCATGTTTGACTTGAATATAAATGGAAGAGTCAGTACACTGTCATAGAGCCTCATGAAGGTTATAAGTAGGACATGGTAAATGATTGGGTCGCTCACTTTGCAACAAATGTTCAAGTTATAAAACTTAATTTAATAAAAATCTGTTTTTCTCCCAATTGTTATAAATGTTGAAATATAACAGTTCTGAGCTAAATGAGAGGAGGTAGCTGTATACTGTATATATCCCATATGCAATGCATTTTTGAAGACATGCTGACAATTATCCCACTTTTTGATAACCTAGTTAAGGTGTAACTAGCATCTGGATGTGTCCCTCACCATTTTTAGCCTAACATTTCCTCTAATTCACAGGTTGAATCATCAGTTTTTCCTCTGCTTTTCTTTCTTTATAGATCTTTTTTGCATAGAGACAAAGGAATGATAGTATCATCCTTCTTACTAATTATTTCAGTAAAAAGTGGAAAGATGTGATTCATTAAAAGTGAAATTGATTAACTTTTTCTGGTAACATGTCAAACGTGGAGATTAAAAGCATCTAGACAATTCACTGTGGGCCCATAGGAATTGGCAAGTAATAAGATAGTGGAAAAGTTGAAGGTTTATCTCAAAATGTAACACAGATTAGAGTATTACATTTTAAAATTGAAACAACCCAAGTTACGGGCAAGTTTAGGCATGTGTGCACACAGATGCATTTTAAAATATCTAGGCAGTCTCTATGGTGAATGTCCTTTTCAATGAGAAGATGTTGTACATTTTTATGAAATCCAATTGCCACTTTAACTATTAATTTTATTTTTACTTATATCCACTAATGATTTCTAACTGTTTTAAAGTTATGCTTAATGTATCTTGCAAAACAATATTTCCTATTTTTAATTGAGTTTGGGTAAATTCTTATAGACAAACATTTATCCAGTGCGTCTTCTGTGCCAACTACCTTGCTCCTCAAATAAAAAAGGATTTGAGGACTGGAAATGCCTAGCCTATAAAAGATCACTTCGATGCAGTTCTCTGTAATGTTGAAAAACTAAGGAAAAGTGATTACTTTACATGGTGCAGCTTTGGAGGTAATAGTGTTTCTTTTACGTCATCAAAATTTTCCCTATGCCAATAACTGCCATAGATCCTGGAGATACCAGAGTACATAGGGTATGACTTTTTTTTTGGGGGGGGGGACATTAATATTGGTATTTTATTGCCATCTAATTTTCATACTCCAGTCTAGTTTCTCCAGTTGTCCCAACAATGACCTTTATATTAATGAATCTAATCCAGAATCACATTGCATATGGTTGACATGACATTTTAGCATCCTTATATCTAGAACAGTTCCATAGTATTTCCTTGATTTTGCAATCTTGCCACTTTTCAAGATTACAGATCAGTTATTTTGTAGAACATTCTTTATAAATGTGCTTGATGTTGCACAATGATTAAACTCAGGTTACAGGTTCTTTGCTAGGAAGAGCAAAACTGATACTTTCTTCTTTATGTTACCTTGTATCAGGTAGATAACTCTTTAGATTGTCCCATTTCTAGTGACATTCACTTTAAACACTAAATTTGGCTGTGATTCCCCAGGATAGGGGTATGGTGGAGGCAGAGTTAAAGATAATGGAGTTAGTAAAAACTGCAAAACTTACTTGTTTTTCCTTTCCTGTTAATGAGTATAATATTTTGAGAGGAAGGAATTAGAAGCTGTTGTCATCCTACATTCCTTCAAAATTTCAAAGTACTTATTATTGATTTATATCACAAAGGTTCAAATTTCCATTTTATTTAATGGGTTTCAATTTATTAATAAGTTATCACTTATTTTGGTGTTCAAATAATGCTGAATTTGACTATGGGAGTTTCTGTGATTTTTGACTTATCCCCAAAATTCTTTAAGTATTTTTTCACTATCTGGCCCCAAAAGATGTTCTAGGCCCTGTGCTAGACCTGCTCGGCTGCCGCGTGTCTGGCTCTGGCCTCCCAGGCACCGTCAGGAATTATTGGACCTTCTGAAAGCCATCCTTGGATCTCAGGTGGAAAATCTGTATTCTAGTCTGAACCGTGAGAAATAAGAATCGTTGGTCTGTGGTTTTCCTACTTGGAGGACATAATGTTTTCCAAGGTAGCGCATCTGTAGGCTGTTGCCTTGGGTTCCCGTGCTTCGCCTTGGAGTTCATTCTTCAGTGGCTTCTGCCACATCTGTTGCAACTAAAAAGACAGTCCAAGGAGCTCCATCCTCGGATTATATTTTTGAACGGGAATCTAAATATGGTGCACACAATTACCACCTTTTACCTGTCACCCTGGAGAAAGGGAGAGGTATTTATGTGTGGGATGTAGAAGGAAAAAAATATTTTGACTTCCTGAGTGCTTACAGCGCTGTCAACCAAGGGCACTGTCACCCAAGATCATGAATGCTCTGAAGAGTCAGGCGGACAAGCTGACCTTAACATCGCGGGCTTTCTACAATAACGTACTTGGTGAATATGAGGAGTATGTTACCAAACTGGTCAATTACCACAAAGTTCTTCCCATGAATACAGGAGTGGAGGCCGGGGAGACTGCCTGCAAACTCGCACACCGGTGGGGCCACTCTGTGAAGGGCTTTCAGAAATACAAGGCCAAGATTGTGTTCGCAGCTGGAAACTTTTGGGGTAGAACATTACTGCTATCTCCATTCCACAGACCCAACCAGTTATGATGGCTTTGGACCCTTTATGCCGGGTTTTGAAATTATCCCATATAATGGTCTTCCTGCACTTGAGCCTGCTCTTCAGGATCCCGATGTTGCCGCCTTCATGGTAGCACCAATTCAGGGTGAAGCCGGCGTTGTTGTTCTGGTCCAGGCTACCTAGTGGGAGTGAGAGAACTCTGCACCAGGCACCAGGTCCTGTTTATTGCTGATGAGATTCAGACAGGGTTGGCCAGGACTGGCAGATGGCTGGCTGTCGATCATGAAAATGTCAGGCCTGACCTGGTTCTTCTTGGAAAGGCCCTTTCTGGAGGCTTATACCCTGTGTCCGCGGTGTTGTGTGACGATGAAATCATGCTGACCATTAAACCAGGGGAGCATGGCTCTACATACGGTGGCAATCCACTGGGCTGCCGCATGGCCATTGCAGCCCTTAAGGTTTTGGAAGAAGAAAACCTTGCTGCAAATGCGGAGAAGATGGGTATTGTCTTGAGAAATGAACTCATGAAGCTGCCCTCTGATATTGTGACTGCTGTGAGAGGGAAAGGGCTGTTAAATGCAATCGTTATTAGAGAAACCAAAGATTATGATGCTTGGAAGGTGTGTCTGCGGCTTGGAGATAATGGGCTTCTGGCTAAGCCCACCCATGGCGACATCATCAGGCTTGTTCCTCCTCTGGTGATCAAGGAGGCCGAGATCCAGGAGGCGGTGGAGATCATTAACAAGACCATCCTGTCTTTCTGAGGGTGGGACCTGTTTAGTGGCTCCTGGGGGCTGGCTGGAGATGGGGGTCCTGAGGCAGCCTGGCTCTGAATGCCAGCACATTCCACTCCCACATGCCTTCAGAGACTGTTTAGGGACATATATTTTTTTCAGTTGATACTTAGTAGAGTGACATTTATGAACCTGCAGGTGGCTCTGTGGCACAACTAAGAGAATGAATGGCATCTACATGTGGTTTAGTGTTCTGAGGCATATGTGCTTTCTAAGGTGAGTTGCATCTATCTGCATAGAGACAGCCTTCAAATCAAGTCCTTCAGTATAATTTATATATGTTTTATAATTTCCTTGCCTGGCATAAATGTTTTGGATTTGAAAAAAGTTATCTGAGATATTACACAAAAGACTTGCTTGACTTTATAACATTGAATCATTGTAATCACTGAACATTAGGATGATTAATGTTAAACAAATGTAAAAAACTAGTTTGAAGTAAACTTCATATTGGCCAACACCAGAGTATTCTATGGATAGCATCATTTCTAATTAAGAATTCATTTCTAAATTATGTCTTAAGTCCTTGATGATAATTTGTAAAAATATTGCTTGTTTTAAATATTTCCTTAAATTTAAAATAAAGCTTTTATTTACAATGTCAACCTCTTGGGGAATGTTCTTACCTTGCTTTATTCCTGTGTTTTCTAAGAGCATTTCAGCTTTCTTTGGTGACTTGTGGAAAGATAGGAATTAGAAAAAGAAAATACAAGACTCCCCTATACCCCTTTCAGAACAGTGGCTTTTTTCCTGTGCATAGATACCATTTTTCTTAAAGTTACCCTTTCTGTACGTAATGTTTTACAACTTTACTGTTTTTCTTTTTACCCAGAGTTTTGTATTTCTGGTCATTATAAATTCATCTATTCTGTGTGTGTGGATGTGTTACAATTTTATCTCATATTGGGGCCTTTTAGCTTGTTACAGGCTTTTCGCTTCTTAAATAAAGCTTGTGACTACTTAAAAAAAAAAAAAAAAAAAAAAAAAAGATGATCTAGGTCCTTCTGGTACTTTCTCATCCCAATCCTAGAGTCAATCATTACTCCAGATTCCTGGTCTCTTCTGGTGGAGACCAATATTTAGGAAGGAGATGTGGGTGCTGGTTGCCCTCATTGCTTTTGTGATACCAGGGCTCACAGGCCCCACAGTAAACAGAACTATGGGGGAAATCACACATAATGCTCCTTTCCAACAATATTTATTTCTAAAGCAATCTATTTGTATTATAAGCACCAGAGTTTTTATATATTCATGCAGCCTATGATTATTTTACAATTTAGTCTTGTATTATTTTTATGTGAGAAAATCCTTGCCATCAAGTTAATTATTTATTTTACATTTTCTAGAGTTTTCGATAGGGTTTCTTTTTTCTTTTCATTTTTTTAACTTGTTCTAATTATACATAACAGTAGAATGCATTTTGACACAGCGTACACAAATCGAACCCAGGGCCTCCCATGTGCTAGGCTAGCACTCTACCGCAAAGCCACAACCCCAGCCCCTATTTCTCATCTTTTGAGGAAGCTCCATACTGTTTTCCAAAGTGGTTGTACTAATTTGCAATCCCACAAAAAATGTGTGGGTATACCTTTTTCCCCCATCCTTGGCACCATTTATTGTTACTTGTGTTCTTGATGACTACCATTCTAACTGGAGTGAGAAGAAATCTCAGTGTAGTTTTGATTTGTCATTTCCCTTACTGCTAAGGATGTTTAAAATGTATTCTTATGTTTATTGGCCATTGTAGTTTTATAATGAGAATTGTCTCTTTATTTCACTTGCCCATTTTTGATTGGTTTATTTTTTTAGGTGTGAAATTTTTTGAGTTCTTTACACTTGTTTGAAGATTGCCTGGCAAAAATTTTCTCCCTTCAAGTTCTGTCTTCATGTTCTTGTTTCATTTGTTGTGCATAAGGTTTTAAGTTTGAGTTATCCCACTTATTAATTCTTGCTTTTATTTCTGAGTCTAAGGATGTTGGTGTCTGTGCCAATGTGTAAGAGTATTGACCCTGGGTCTTCTTCTAGCAGTTGCAGTGTTTCTGGTCTAATTCTAGGTCTTTGATCAACTTTGAATTGATCTTTATGTGGGATGAGAGATAGGAATCTAGTTTCATTCTTCTACACATGGCTATCCAGTCTCCACAGCACCTCTTTTTAAAGAGGATATTTTTTCTCTAATGTATATTTTTGGCACCTTTGTCAAGGTTATCTAAACTGTTATCTACGTGGATTATATCCATGAATCTTCTATTCTATTGCATTGGTATTCATGTCTATTTTTATGCCAATATTAAGCTGCTTTTGTTACTATAGCTCTATAGTATAATTCAATATCAGGTATTGTGATGCCTTCAGCATCACTCTCAAGTGATGATTCTTAACATTTTTTGTTTTGACGAAACCTTTTTGAAAACTCAACATTAGTATATTTGCTCCTTCCAGAAACATGCTTATGAACAATGCAAAACAATTTCAGTGTTCAACAGAGTGTTTTGCACATAATAGACACAGGTTAAATTTTAAAAAATGAATGAGCTTTTCATTATGATCAACTTACATTGGTAATTATAAAGATTATATCAAATAAAGGATACAATCAAGTTTTTTAAGTTGCATGCAATTTCAAGGAGCTCGTGAAATTCCTGGAAATTATACATGAGTCCCTCTCTGCTCTGAATGAGGGCCATCCAGGTGGTATAGACACTGGTATCACTCGGGGTCCCTGTGAGATCCTCACTTAAATCCATTGCAATTTTATAGGCTATAGTGGAAATTTAGGGTTGCTTATATTTAAGATAAAAGTGGGTACAAATGGACAAATATTGGGTCAGAAGGGGCAAGATGTGAAAATATCTTCCAAGGCTCCCCTTGTTAACCAGGCAAACTTCCTTTTGATCCTCCAATACCATCTGGCATGTGACCCTAACCTCCCTAGTGACAATAGCTGTAAACTTCATAAAAGAGTGGGAATCTATTGGCTTTTTCTCTTTTATTTCTCCCTCTTTTCTCAGTTTTTTTTTCTCTTTTCCTGTTTTATTTTCCCCTTGGACTTTCTGCTCCTTTCTTTTAACTGCACATAATATGGAAGAGAAATATAATCATGGTGTTTTATTTTCTATAGTGAATGCATTTCATATTCCCTATTTGAAATGTTAAGTTCTTTACTTTGAATGTTTCTCAACCCCTATTTTCTATGGAATGCTTCCAACTTACACTTGAATTAATTTTTCCCATTAGTTTAGGTCTTCTTTTTCTTTTTCTTTTTTTTTTTAGTTGTAGTTGTGTTGTAGGGACAAACGAGGCAAGGCACCAAAGATAGCAGGAAACAGTTTTATTTTGGCTGTATCCAGGTTCAGAGGGTTCAGCCTTTGCTGTAATCAATCAATCCCCTGAGTTCAGGGAGATTCAGAGTTTTATACCCAGCGTGTAAGGGGGACGCACAGTCTGCAGAAGTTCACATAAAAGCAGCCTTTTCTTTCACTGTTCTGGGCAAGTTAACTCTTCAAGGACAACACCTGAGAAGGGGAGAGCTTCTTCTCCCCTTTCTTTCCTCCCCCTGCCAGCTGTTACCATGGAGCCCATTTGTAACTTATCTTAAAAATGTAGACATCTCTGTGAAGCCCAGCTCAAGGCCAGAGCCTTGTTTGCACATTTCTTCAGAGTACTATACTGGATACGTTTGTGAAAACTAGTAAGGGGGTGTCCAGCACCTGGAGTGCTGGTATCTTCTCGGCCAGTGGCCAAGTAAACATGAAAATAGGAAGTTTATCTACATTGGGCTCTTTTGCAGAGACTCTTTTGCTGACAGTCCCAAAATCAGCCATGGTGAAGAGGGCTTCCTGTGGAGAGAGGGGGTACTCATTTCAATTCCTCCCTTTAATGATGCTCGCCATAATCTAATCCTTTAAATTTAAAACATCATTACCATTATCTTGGCTTAAAGCCTTATACAATGTCCAAACCTTAGTTATTGTCATCTTTTCAACAGCAGCTTCTACAGTGGACCCAATAGTTTTAATGCACAGTGGAGCTAAACATGGGAGCAATAAACAGGTTAACAGCAGAATACCCATTAACACCAGTTTAGCTTTAAAATCTACCAAGAGTTGAAAACCATCTTCTAAAAGCATGTTTGGTACCCAAACTTTAATGCCCTTCTAGGTATGAATGAGCACATGTGCTAGTTCTCTTGTGTTGTTGGCTATGTTCTTAACTGTTTGTCTATTGTCATCCATTTGGATGTAACAATCTGAGCTGTTGAACCCTCCACATATTTCTTTTTCCTCAACCAGTAGGTAATCGAATGCCAAGTGGTTTTGATAATTAGCCACTTGCATCTGGTCTGTTGTATGGCTAGGAGGTCAGAGGCTGTGGCAGTCTGATTAATAATAATTTCTAGTACAGCTTCTAAGTGAATAATTCTGTTTAATTTGTAAATAGGAGTTTTCTATCTCCAACTGCCATTTTGTGTTCACGTAGCTGGAGGAAAAGTGGCAATAATCCTCTGGGGTGGCCAGTTACCTTCATCCCAAGATTGGTGACCTCCTAAATCATGTTTCTTTCCAATGGACCTTTTTTCCTTTCTAAACAGTCACCCAATCACTGCATTCCTCTGGCAGGACAGGTCTTAAATATTTGTTTTACCACCTCTTAGTTATAGTGGATTGTCTTGACACATGGTTTACATGATCTCCATGGTTGGAATAGGAGTAGGGCAGAATCCCTTAAGGTTATCAAAGGAAACCAAACCAAATAATAGATTAACATTTTGGTTAGCATAAGTTAAGCAGCATAAATTAACAAAGCCAAACTAATAACACCAAACAAATCCTAGAAAATTTATATAAGCAAGTTAAAAAGTATAAGTGAAATTTTGTTACACAGATTCCAGTCAGTAGGAGTTACTGTTATCAAACCAGTAGCAAAACCAAACAGAGAACTATGTATATATCTAGAAGCAAGGAGTGGCAATGCATTACAGTATACGAACTATCTTAGGGGTTGAAAGAGTTCATTAGTCCTGGTGGGAAGTTTATCTTTCACCGTGCATTGATCAGCCAGTCCCTCCTGTGTGGCTGAAACAGGGCTGTAGTCTCCTCAAGCTTCGGCCTTACATAGACAAGTCAGCTTCCAGAGTGACTGGAGCAGGGCTGTTGTCCTTCTGATCCTCAAGCTTCTCTGGTGCTCCTTTTTCTGCAGGATGGTCAGCTTCAAGGGCGTAACAGCATCTGGAGAGCACTCCCAGTCCTCAGCTGCAGGCGTGAGTCTGGTATAGTGAATCCAGGCACCTATCTCTCTAAACTTTACTGTAGTTGGGGTGGATAAAAAAACAGTGAAAGGGCCCTTCCAAAGAAGTTTAGGGATTGAATATTTCATTCTTTGACCAGACTCAATCTCCAGGCTTGAAGGAGTGTGCACCTGGATCAAACTTACTGGCAATCTTTTTTCTAACCCATTGGTTGAGAACCTGTAAAGTTTTCCCTAAGGCCTGAAGCTGTCATCTCAGGGTTATTTTTCCTATCTCTGTTAAGTCTCTCTATAGTCCCCTAATAAGAGTGGGGGAACTCCCATATATTATCTCAAAAGAAAAGAATCCAGTCCACCTAGTGGGAGTGGATCTAATGCTCAACAGTGTAATAGGGAGAAATTCATCACAATGTAATTGAGTCTCCTGACACAGCTTACTCAATTGAGCCTTAACGTCCTGTTCATCCCCTGAATTTTATCAGAACTCTGCAGCCTATAGGTAGTATGTAACTGTCATACTGTTTACACTCTTGGTCAGTAATCATATCACCTCTGCCCCAAAGCTGGCCCAGTGTCTGAGCCAATAATTATTGGGACACCAAATCTGGGAATAATTTCCCAGAGAAGCATCCTAATATCTTCCTAGCCTTTCAGGGCAGGTGGGAAAAGCTTCCACCCAGTCAGAGTGGGAACAAACAAAAAACAAAAGTTACTTATAGCCCTGTGAGCTTGGTAATTCAGTGAAGTTTACTTCCAAGTCTTCAAAAGGTGCTCCTCCTATAGTTTGGATTTCTGGTGGGAGCTTTGGCCCCTGACATGGATTGTTGTGAGCAGAAACCTCACATTGTTTGCAGATCAATCAGGTGTTGCTTGTGAGCTGGGGGACATAGAAATGTTGACTCAGAACTGTCTCAAGTGCTGTGTGTCCAACATATTTTCCTGTGGAACTGTCTGATAAAGGCTGGGTTAGAATCTCTGGGATGGCTACTCCGGCCATCAGAAAATCTCCACTATCCACCTGGGAGAAAATTTTCTTGTTCAGTCTTATATCACTTACTTTCATGTTGGGAGTATGTTGGCTCCCTTTCATTTAGCTAGTAAGCCAGGCAGAAGGGCAGCATTTAAAACTGGGACTGGATTTTCTTCCCGTTTCTTGCAGAGAGCTAACCTGGCTTCTAAGTGAGCTCTCCGGTTGCCCTGAGAAACCACAGTGTTTCCCTTTCGATGACCTTGGCAATATAAAAATCACAATCTTCCTGGGAGCCCACAGTGCATCCAAGAGTTTAAGAATTTCTTGCCCATACATTATGCCCACCCTTTTTTTTTCTCCTGAGTTAATTAGCCTATATAAGGCCCTATGAACATGAAGGGTAGTGAACACATATTTTGAGTCTATGTAAATATCCACACAGATTCCTGCTGACAACAGAGGGGCTCGAGTCAAAGCAATAAGTTTTACTTTTGTGCTGTAGTTCTCTGAGGCAGACGTTCTTACTCGACAGTAGAGTCCAGAGTGACCATTGCATATCCAGCCAAACATACCTCATCTTTTATAAAACTGCTTCCATCTGTGAAGTACTCTGCATCAGCCTCCTTGAGAGGCTGGTCTGTTAGGTCTGGGCTGCGGAGAACACTTCATCCATGACCTCAACACATTTGTGATCAGGTTTTCCAGGTCCAATGGACAGCAAAGTTGCTGGGTTTAGAGTTCTGACGACCTCAATGTAGATACGTGGGTTTTCACATAACATGCCATGATATTTGACCATTCTTTCATTAGTCAACCAATAGTGTCCTTTATATTTTAACAATGTCAAAATTGAATGAGGAACTCTGACAGCCAGTTCTTGTCCCATGGCCAGTTTATCAGCTTCCAACACCAGAAGAGCTATGGCTACAAGGTCCCATAAACAAGGTGGCCAGCCTTAGGCTACAGAGTCCAGTGGTTTGGACAAATAGGCCACTGGACTGTGCCGTGTCCCCAGCATCTGAGTCAAAACTCCTACAGCCACTCCAGACTGATCATGGACATACAGAAAGAGGAGGTCAGGAAGCCCTAATCCAGGTGCACTGGTGAGTGCTTGTTTAATGTCATCAAAGGCCTTTTGCTTAGTTGACCCCCATATAAGAGGATCCCGTTTCCCCCCCATTTGTGGCTTCATAGAGGATTTTTGTCATAACTGAAAGTTGGGGATCCATACATGTCTGAACCCAGTAGCCCCCAAGAATTCTCTAGTCTGATGGCAGGTTGAAGGGACTGGAATTGAGCAGATCTCCTGTTTCTTTTCAGGCCCAAGGGTTGTTCTGTTCTGTTGCTGAGTCAGATGGTAACCAAAGTATTTGACCTTTTTCTTGATAGATATGGGCTTTTAAGTCAGAGTCCAGTGCTGTCCCAATGATGGCGTACTCAAGCCCCTGGGAAAAACTGTCATTTGGGGAAGGGAGGCTTACATAGAGCCTGTGGTGCTTTAAGATGCAGGAATTTTTTTTGTTATCTCCCAGTGCAAGATCTTGGCTGTTGGGATTCTCCAACTCTTAAATCTAATGTAAATCTTAGCAGAGACTAATGACCTGGGACATCATTTGTGTAAAAGGCACCTATGTAAATCTCGCCATGGGCCATCTGCCAAGGTTGGAGGGCAGCAGTGCGGTCCCGTGCAGGTCCCAGTGTGGCAGCCACATTGTGCCCACCTAGGTGTTGCTCTTTGCGTGGCTTTCTCCTCCTGCCAGGTGGGAGCCTGCTCTAATTGTACATAGTAGCTGCCCCGCTTGTGTTCTTGCTCAGTATGCGCGGGTGCATGGGGCTCTGTGGCCCTTCCTGCTGGTGGCTCACAGCGTGTGGCTTGGAGCCAGGATGGCATGTCCTTTTGAAGTGAGCACCCTATGTCCCACTATTGGCTGTTAACATGAACATATTCCTAGTTCATTTGGGGGGCTTGTACCAGCTGAGCCCTCCTGAGGTGCTGGGCTCGTGTATCAGATGCAGTTGTGTGTGTCTCTGGGACCCCTGTCATATTCGTCAATCACAGACTTCCGAGCAAGTGGGAAGAAACTGAAAGAAGGGGCTGGGGCCAAAACGTTCCCTCCCTCTCTGTTCAAGTCTTAGCATTTGAGCATGGCAGTGGGTGCTTGCCTGATGGGGCCATTGGAACCTTCCCCTTTTGTCTGGCCCCACTTTCTTTTTTTCTTCCTTATAAACATTTGTACCATTGGCTTAGTTCTAGTGAAACCCCCCTTTGAGTGACCTCTGGGTTTTGGTGAGGGCAGCTGTAAGGAGATCCATCCTCCTTTCTATCTTTTTGGTCTGCCTGTCTTTGAGACTCTGGATCTCGATTGATGAAAACTGTGGTGGCCACCTTAATCAGCTCACTGGCACACTTCTCAGCAAAGTTCTCTAGGATTGTAAAGTTTGGCAAAGGGCTCTCTGAGCCTGACCCGCAAAGGCTGCATTGATCACCTGTTGCTTGCGCCTGTGCATTTCTTCACTGAAAAACTGCACTGTGGCTGCTACACTTGTATGTGCCCCTCCTCCCCCGGGCACCTAAGGGCAGGGAGAGGGCGGCAGTGGTAGTGGCCTGGACATTTAGCTCTGAGTCAGTTGGGCACATGTCTTTTAATTATTACTGCCAGTTTCATAGGGCAGAG
Source organism: Callospermophilus lateralis (assembly GCF_048772815.1). Lineage (NCBI taxonomy): Eukaryota > Metazoa > Chordata > Mammalia > Rodentia > Sciuridae > Callospermophilus > Callospermophilus lateralis. Next base: position 21,831,128 of record NC_135310.1, on the reverse strand, counting down.
GGGCCTTAGGCAGATGTGGGGGTCCAGAGAAATGTTCAGGGCTATGAGGGTGCAAGAGGGAGATGCTGGAACAGAGGGAGGCTTAGCTCTGTTTGTTTGCATATGTGCTAGGCTTAGGCTAGGGCTCAGGGCTGGCTCAAGATTTCTTCTAACTCTTGGACACAGACAGTGTGGGTTTTTTTTTTTTTTCCATTCTTTTATGAGGGCTTCTTGACATCTCTTTATCTTAGACTTTCTTCTTTGTAGGGGCCCCATCCTAGGTCTGGATAATGGGCTGCATCAGATGAGTCATGGCCCAGGGTTTCTCCGTGTAGGAGGAAGTATGATTTTTCCAGCTTATGAGCTCAATGGTGGAGAAAGTCTGGCACACCAAACTGCCTTGTCTCCCTCAGGTGTTTCCCTCTGGTCAATATAGGCAGGTCCTTTAGTCTCTTGCAGGGACATCTGGAGAGATCTCTGAGTTGTGGCTCTAGTCTTGGGACAAATCTCCCACCTTAATCTTGGACCTAGGAAGCCTTTGGCTCTGAGGACATCACAGAGGAAGGAATAGCCAGTATTGGGGGCCATCATTTGTTGCCTCTGAGGACAAGGGGACTAGGGGACAGTCTGTTGTCCCAGTGGTCTTGGCAAAGTTGGGTAGACTGGTACATAAGGTCTTGGGTCCTCTTCTGGCTCACAGGGAAAACTGTTTCCTTTCCTAACTTTCCAAGTCAGGTTTTCTGTTTAGCTGCTTTCCGCTAGGTCTTAGAGACCACTATGCTCCTGGCTAACATCAGCTTGGACTGTCCATCCAGACAGGCTCTCAACCAAGGGGACTGTTTCTATACTATCTCTTGCCATTAATCAATATAAGAGAATTGGTTCAGGGTTCTACAACAATCAAAAGGACCTCAGCAATGACTCTCTCATCTAAAGATCCTTCTGGTGTCCAGCCCACATCTTGGGTGAGCCACTCTAATTCACAGAGTATGCAACCTTTGTGGAGTGAGTTTCACCCCACAGTTACAAGGAAAACCTTCGTAAAGGTTCCTAACACACAATTCAGAAGGTTCGGTTTCCTTAGTGTGCCTCCCATATTCCACACTGCATGGATGTCCCACACTTAGAAAAAAACACACTTAGGACATGACTCCCTTCATCCATCTCCAGCAGCTCCCCTCGAGGGGACTTAGGGCCCTCTTAGCCTTGCGGGTCGGTATCAACCCCAGACCTGGCGCTTTCACCTAGACGTTGGTTGGTGAAATTCCGCCATAGACTGTATGAGGTGCCAGGGAACCAAGGATCAGGACTCTGCACTCCCTTCTGCCCTAGGGTTGGGTAGGAACCCTTCCCTTGTCTGTCTCATTCACACACTTTCCCACACTTTCCCACAGACACGGCCAGGACAGAATTTCTATACTGCCCAAATTCCAACAATTCCAAACCAAACAAAAAGGGAGTCCCGGTTTCCCCTCTGTTCGCTGACCCCGAACAGAGACTACTTGGGTGACTACCCAGGTCCATTTCAGCTCCAACCACTTTTAGGGTACTCGGGACCCAACAGAGGGTGATCAAGCCTCTCTTCCACCCGCTTAGGCCTCTAAGCGGAAGTCAGGTGGCTGCAAAACCAAATGGACCTGGGTCCTACCTGTTCAGCTGGGCGGTGCTCCAAAACCCTAATTCTGGTTCCTGCTGCCTGTGGGTTCTGATGTGCTCCGGGGAGGCCCCAGGGCACTGGGTGAGTGGATCCTCCTTCAGGCCAAGAGTGGCCTGGGTGCACCAAGGGGACAGCTGTTTCCCCATCTCCCCAGGGAATTGGACTCCGGGAGACAAGAGAGGCAGAATAGCCTTCCCTACCTCCTCTGTCCCATCTGGGTCGCCAATAATATAGTAGGGACAAAGGAGGCAAGACACCAAAGATAGCAGGAAACAGTTTTATTTGGCTGCAGCCAGGTTCAGAGGGCACATCTTTGCTGTATTCAATTAATCCTCCTAACCCCGAGTTCAGGTAGTTTCAGAGTTTTATACCCAGTATGTAAGGGGAGGGGCTCTGAAGTCCACAGTCTGCAGAAGTTCACATAAAAGCAGCCTTTTCTTTCACTGTTCTGAGCAAGTTAACCCTTCAAGGACAACACCTGAGAAGGGGAGAGCTTCTTCTCCCCTTTCTTTCCTCCCCCTGCCAGCTGTTACCATGGAGCCCATTTGTACCTTATCTTAAAAATATAGACATCTCTGTGAAGCCCCAGCTCAAGACCAGAGGCCTTGTTTGCACATTTCTTCAAAGTATTATACTGGATACGTTTGTGAAAACTAGTAAGGGGGTGTCCAGCACCTGGAGTGCTGGTATCTTGTCGGCCGGTGGCCAAGTAAACAGGGCGACATGAAAATAGAAAGTTTATCTACAATGGACTCTTTTACAGAGACTGTTTTGCTGACAGTCTTAAAATCAGCCATGGCTTTTCTGTGGAGAAAGGGGGTGCCACTTCAGTGTGAGGATTAGGTTCAATCCTCAGCATCACATAAATAAATAAATTAATTAAATAAAGGTATTGTGTCCATCTACAACTAAAAACGTTTTTAAAAAACTGTAAGGAAACTTAGGGCTCATTCTTTATCTTTTTCTTGTTTGTTTGTTTGTGTACTGAGGACTTCACCCAGGGTCTTTACCACTGAACTACTTCCCCTGCCTTTTTTGATTTTTTATTCTGAGACAGCAATATTAAATTGCTTAAGGCTTTGCTAATTGCTGAGGCTGGTCTTGATCTAGTAGTCCTCCTGTCTCAGCTTCCCAAGTCGCTGGGATTACAGGCATGTGCCGCTGGGCCCGCCTACTTTCTCTTCTTATGAATTTGCTACAAAAATCATTCTATTAATAATTCCTACTCTTGCCAGGCTCAGTGACACAGGCCTGTAAACCCAGTGGCACAAGCCTATATTCCCAATGACTCGGAGGCTGAGACAGGAGGATCAGAAATTTGAGACCCCCCCCCAGCAATTAGCCAGGACCTGAGCAACTTATCAAGACACTGTCACAAACTTTAAAAATGAAAAAGGGTTGGGCAGGTTGGGGCTACAGCTCAGCAAGATAGGAGTAGAGGGCTTGCCTCATACATGCAAGGCACTGGGTTCATCCTCAGCACCACATAAAAATAAATAAAGATATTGTGTCCATCTACAACTAAAAAATAAAAATTTAAAAAGGCGGGGAGGGGGGGTGCATGGGGGGAATGGGGATGTGGCTCTGTGGTTAAGTGCCCCTGGGTTTAATCCCCATTATCAAAAAAAAAAAAAAAAAAAAAAAGAAAGAAAGAAAGAAAGAAAGAAAAGAAAAGAGAAGAAAAAAAGTAAAAAAGAATTTCTACTTGTTCTCAAGATAATAGAATGACCAAATACAAAGCACTTTATAAGCCATTCTAAAATAACAAAACACTGTAGAAATATAAGCTACAATTATCTGCCATTTATACCCCAAGAGAAGCAGAGCAGTCTTCATTTGTATCCATTGTAAATGGACACATAGATGCATATGCATTTTTGGAAAAAATCTTGAAGCCTGGGGTAGGGTTTTGGCTCAGTGGTAGTGTGCTTGCCTCATATGTGTGAGGCACTGGGTACAATTCTCAGCACCACATATGAATCAATAAATAAAATAATACTAAATACTAAAAAATCAATACTAAAAAATATTTTTAAAAAATCTTATGGCCTATAAAATAATATTCAGTCCATGTTGATTGCCACTGGGGAAATGTAATTACCTCTCTGACAGGGACTTAAATTTTCTTGAATTTCTTTTCTTTTTTTTTTTTTTTTGAACTGAGATCAAATAATGATATAAAGAAATAGGACCAGACATAATTTGACCAGAGGGACAATAAAGAATTCAATTTCTGTGGCAGGGGATGTGGCTCAGTGGTAGGGTACTCACCTAGTATGTGTGAGGTGCTGGGTGCGATCCTCAACACCACATGCAAATAAACAAATAAAATAAGGGTATTGTGTCCAACTATGATTATTTTTTTTAAAAAAAGAATAAAATTTCTGTGCATTGTAGTGGTACCCACCTGTAATTCCAAAATGAAAATGACTGGGATGTAGCTTAGTGATAGAGCGCTTGGCTAGCAAGTGGGAGGCACTGATTTTAATCCCCAGAACAAAATAAATAAATAAATAAAAGTTATAATTTCAAAAGTTTCAGGCACAAATTTAGTAACTTATTTAAATTATTGGATATCTAAGGAACCAAAATATTGTCTGGAGCTTCTCATGGTCCTGATACTCTATTTTTTTCTTAATTTTTAGTTTTAGATGGACAAAATATCTTAATTTTATTTATCTACTTTTATGTAGTAGCGGGGAATTGAATCCAATGCCTCACACTTTCTAGGCAAGCACTCTACCACTGAGCCACAACACTTGTCCTATACCTGGTACTCTTCAAGTGATAATGGAATTAGAGGTCTGTGCTCAGCTGTGATGAGCAGCTTCCCACCCCAAATCCTAACCAGAGCTCCTGCCCTGGAGGAGCCCAGGCTATGATAAGAGATGGTTGGTATATAGTCTGAGAAAACGATGTGGCCAGGGTATTTTGTCCAACCCACCCTCAAGGCCATTTATCTAAAGAGTATGACTCCATGTTAAGACATTATAGAAGGATATTAATATGAAATCAATTAATAATCCACATTTATTTTATTGTATAAAAGGAATGATTACTGGGATATTGTTGTTATTTTAAACACTTTGATGTTTTTTCCATATCACAACTTTATTGCATTTAAGGATGTGATTACTTCTCTCTCTCTCTCTCTCTCTCTCTCTCTCTCTCTCTCTCTCCCTCTCTCTCTCTCTCTTTTGTCCAAGAAATGGAGAAAATACTGGGAGAAAGTGTTATCCTTTGATTTGGTCCTGTACCCACTCCCACATCAGGTTACCATGTAATAAGATCCTGATAAGTAGTTCTTAGAGATTCATGTCAATGGTGTCTACAATAGGCAGGGCTCTTTATGATTTTAAATAAAAATTTATCTGACCCTAGTTAACAGAGTAAGGAAGACTTTTTGAGGACTATTGTGATAGGTCAAAGTGTTAAGATTTTTGCAATATGGAAGAATTTTGTTTTGTTTTGTTTGTGACATTGATTACAAGTACAGTCAAGGAACAGGCTGGTGGTAATGGTGGATGGAAAATTACTACAACACATCAAGGATAGGGGGAATTCTTACTAAAATTACTAAGCTGGATTCTTGCTGAAGGCAGGTTAAACATCAAGGGTGGGGAAAGTGAAGAATTTGATTAAATATTGAGAGTGATATAAAGCCAGGGTAGGGAGATTCTGTCTAAACTAGGCTATGGTAAGTGAGGCTTAGTTGAGAAAAGTGCTCATAGGGACATGGTTAAAGTTGATCAGATTGAATCTCTGTTCAATTCAAATGCATAGAGAGCATTGAAACAGATCCCCTTTGAAATTAAGAGCAAGTCCTGACCAAGCTCCTGCTAAGGAAGCTGAAATTCACACATTCTCTGGCTACATAGCCAAGCTACCTCTGTACATATATATCTCCTGTCTTTTATTTCTATAAATTAACCAGTTTCTCTAGGGCCTGGAGAGAAACAATCTAGCTGCTTCTTCCTAGTTTGGTCAACAGGTATAAAATTTGTTTTTCCTTACTTTCTTATTTCTCTGCATTGGGACAGCTGAGTCTTGCCTGCAGGGTTGCTGGCCAGGGGGGTTATCTGGCTGACTGTCAGTAATAGCATCAATACCTAAAATTAAAGCAGAATCTGGCTGGGCCCTATTGTCTGTAATCCTAGCTACTCTAGAGGCTGAGACAGTGGGATCAGGAACTTCAAGGCCATCCTGGGCAACTTGGCAAGACCTTGACTTGACATAGGAAAAGATGGGCTGGGTAGGTAGAGCTCAGTGATAAAACATTTGCCTAGCATGTACAAGGCCTGGGTGGAATCCCCAGTACCACCACCACACACACATACACACACACACACACACACACACACACACACATACTGAAACAACAACAAATCTAAAAAATAGAATGTGTCTCACTTAGGCATCAGTTTGAATTGAATTCTTACCTGTTTTGGAGAAGGGAAGGCAATAATCAAAATCTGTAAGTGCAACATGCACTCCCTTTCCCAAAAGTTTTCAGCTGATGTGCCACCATCCACCCCCACGCTTGCATAGAACTCAGGGCATCGCCCATGCCAAGCAAGCACTCTACCACTGAGTTACACCCCCAGCCCTAGTTTTCACTAGTATCAGGGGTCCACCGAACTGTCTTTGAGTCTTGGGGTCTCAGAAGCTCCTCTACATTGTTAAACTCCTTGTAAGTCTCCTGTTTGCCCTGTGCCATCAAGAAACACCAGGCCCCATGTGCATAGACTGCCACACCTATTTATCCTCCTGACCTTTGGGACTACTAGCATGTACATTACTCTCCTCAACTTCTCAACTTCTTATTTAATGGGCTTGACTTTCCCCCTGAGTACACGGATTTCTGAAGACATAGTAGGCAGTTCTGAAAGGGTGAATAAACTAGAAACTAATCAGGAATCTAACTAAGGACACCCTGGAAAGAAAGTTTCCAGAGTAATTTCCACCTCTACCCTGTTGACTTTGGAATCTCTGGCCCTGCTGTCCCCCCTCCCATCCAAAAAAGTGCCTTTTTATTCTCCAAAGAAGTAGCCTAAGATGTGATATGGCTGTGGATTACTAAGAAGTTTTACTACTGGTTTTGGGATACCCTGAATGTACCCTCTTCCTCTTCCCCAACACACATGCAGCTTGAGTAGAAGGCAGGGACTATCATGCTTAAGGAATCTCTGGAGTTTTGCACTTCCAAAGAGCTTTGAGCTCCTGGTTGTAGACATGGGTTAGAGCAGCTCTTCCAGACCTCCTGGAGGGTACCTTAATGTAATGATTTCTTCAGGCAGTTTTAACTTTAATAGATGGAACAGAGACTCCCTTTGGAGCTGCAATAACCAACTCATTTGAGGGAGTGGTAGAAAGGGATAAGTAATTGTTAGTGTAGAGATGATCATTTTGACATGAAGGCAGATACCAATCTGCCTTCATTCAGCTTTGTGTTTTCCATTATTGTAATTCCAGCCACTCCAGAGGCTGAGGTAGGAGGATTGCAAGCTCCAGGATGCACACTATCCTTATGCCTCAGGGTCTGAGCTATCTGTCTAACTAGAAAATGAATATATGTATATAGATGACTGTATGACCAATGTGATTCTGCAACCTGTACAATCAGAAAAATGAGAAATTATACCCCATTTGATTCAAATGTATGAATTGTCAAGATTAATGTACTGTCATGTGTAACTAATAAAAAAAATAAAATAAAATAATAAAAAAAAAAAACAGGTGGGTGTCCTGGCTGTACGGGGAACATCTCATCTCTCCTAGATTGTAACCTGTGCTTCAACTCCTGTAGGACTGGGTGGCACCTTTGGAAATTTACATTATTTGCATAGTATACTATGCTAAGCATTCTCTTAAGCTCCAGGATATTTTGCTGCTAAGTTTAGATGCAGCCTGCTCTTTCTTTTCTTTGTCTTTTTTGTCTTGTGAAGGAGAATCAGAATTCTCTGTTTGCCCACTCAGCCCCTCCCTACCTCTCTTGGCTCTGATTGGTCTGTGGTTTTCTGCACTGTCCTACTCTGCCCACTGTCTGTGTGAGGTATCTGCTTCTGTTGCCCCTTGTATTTCTGCATTTTTCTGTGTATGACCCTCAAGTGACCTTAGGTTTGCAGCTTTAATCTCCTCCTTGGTTGCCCTTATAGGTCTTTTTTTGCTTTTTGGGTATTGGGGATCAAGTATGCCTCATAATCCTAGGCAAGCACCCTACCACTGAGCTATGCCCCTAGCACCTTAGTAGATTTTCTTCATGTTTGTGCCTCTGTATAATTAAGAAAATGAAATAAATTTATTTTACTAAATTGTGAAAATAAAGGATTTATTTTAAAATCCAAGTGATGTAGAAAGGTCTCATGGGGAAGTAGTCATGGAAATCATAGTCTAATATAACTCCAGTATTAATATTTTCATAATTAATTTGAGAGTATCACCCTGAATTTGTGTTTAAATGCACATACAACACATAAATTTACCTGAATGAACTCACATTTTGTTCCCTGGTATTTTAAATTTTTTATTCTTATTTATTTATTTATTGGCACCAGGAACTGAACCCAGGGGCACTTAACTATTGAGCCATATCCCCAGCCCATTTTTAATTTGTTTTTGTTTTTTTAAAATTAGACACAGTGTCTCACCACGTTGTTAAGGGCCTCATAAGTTGCTGAGACTGGCATTGAATTCTCAATCCTTCTGCCTTAGTTCCCTAGTGGTTGACTTTCAAACATGAGCCTCTACTCTTGGCCTGTGGGTGACCTTCTAAGAAGGGTTTTAAAGCCCAATGTGGGGAGAGACGCTGAATCTAGCACAAACTCCTGGTCTTTCATTTCCTTGTGAACACAATGGGTGGTGGTAACAGCATCATGCACTTCTTCAGTGGAGTGGAGGGATTATAATTTAAAATTTTTAGCATCAGATTGATCTCTTGGTGGGTGCAAAAGAATGCAAACTATCCTTACACCTCAGGGTCTGAGCTTTCTGTCTTATGAGAAAAGAGGTGGGTGTTCTGGCTGTTCTGGGAACATCCCTTCTCCCCTAGATGGTGACCTGTGCTTCAACTCCTGTTTGCCCACTCAACCCCTCCCCACCTCTCCTGGCTCTGATTGGTCTGTGGTTCTCTGAACTGTCCTGCTATGCCCACTGTCTGTGTAGGGTGTCTGCTTCTATTGTCCCTTGCTGTTTCTGCATTTTTCTGTAGATGACCCTCAACTGACCTTAGGTCTGCAGCTTTAATCTCCTCCTTGGTTGCACCTTGTAAGTCTTTTTTGCTTTTAGGTATTGGGGATCAAATTCTAGGCAAGCACCCTACCACTGAGCTATGCCCCTAGCACTTAGTAGATCTTCTTCATGTTTGTGCCTCTGTATTTTAGAAAATGAAATAATTTTATTTTACTAAATTGTGAAAATTAAGGGTTTATTTTAAAATCCACGTGATATAGAAAGGTCTCATGAGGAAGCAGTCATGAAAATCATAGTCTAATATGACTCCATTATTAATATTTTCATAATTAATTTGAGAATACCACCCTGGATTTGTGTTCAACATGCAATATATCATATAAATTTACCTGAATGTAAATTTTGTTCACATTTTGTTCCCTGGTATTTTAATTTTTTATTATTTATTTATTTATTGGCACCAGGAACTGAACCCAGGGACACTTAAACATTGAGCCGTATCCCCAGACTATTTTTTTATTTTTTTAATTAGAGACAGTTTCTTACCACGTTGCTAAGGGCCTCATAAGTTGCTGAGATTGGCATTGAATTCTCAATCCTCCTGCATCAGTTTCCTAGTGGTTGACTTCCAAACATGAGCCTCTACTCTTGGCCTCTGGGTGACCTTCTAAGAAGGGCTTTAATGCCCAGTGTAGGGAGAGATGCTCAATCTAGCACAAACTCCTGGTCTTCCATTTCCTTGTGACACTTGGGTGGTGGTACCAGCATCATGCACTTTTTCAGTGGAGTAGAGGGATTATAATTTAAAATTTTTAGGATCAGTTTGATCCCTTGGTGGGTGCAAAGGGATGCAAACTATCCTTAAGCCTCAGGATCTGAGCTGTCTCTTATTAGAAAATGGGTGGGTCTCCTGGCTGTTCTGGGAACATCCCTTCTCCCCCTAGATGGTGACCTGTGCTTCAACTCCTGTCTGACTGGGTGGCGCCTTTGGAAATTTACATTTTTTGCATAGAATACTATGCTAAGCAGTCTCCTTAGGTCCTGGATATTTTGCCCCTAAATTTAGATGCAGCCTGCACTTTGTCACAAAAGGGTCTTCCTAAGTTGCTTTGGGCCTCACTTTGTTGGTGAGGCTAGCTTTGAATTTGCTCTCCTCCAACCTTAGCCTCCTAAGCTGCTGGGATTTGAAGCCTGTGCCATCGCACCTGGCTCTTTCCCTGCTATTGTATGTGACAGTTTGCCTTAAGGTTTTTCATGTCAGTTAATGGAAACACAAATGACTTAAAAACATTTGTGGAGCATTGATTTTAATTTTTTTTTTTTTTTTTAGTTTTAATGGACATAGTACCTTTATTTTATTTATTCACTTCTATGTGGTGTTGAGGATGGAACCCAGTGCCCCGGAGCGCTTCTCTACGGAGCCACAATTCCAGCTCTGGAGCATTTTTGATATTCACAAAAGTTGAGAGATTGTGCTTTGGACACTTTGCCCCTCTTCAATAGTTCTCTATGCATGGCCAACAAAACCATTGCATTAAATGTTCTATTGTGTAACTCTCAAGCTACGTTTCATAAATACTGAAGACTATCAACAGTAATTCATTATTATTGTCACACTGGTGGTGTTTGGATTTCCTTAGTTGTCTCAAAACATGAAAGTGTGTTTGCTTCATGGTCTAAATAATTTCCCAAAGGCTGAGTGATATTTTGTTTGGATGCACTCTATTCCACCCTATGAAGGGAGTGGTGGCGCCAGAAGTGTGCCATTAGTGTGCTGAAACTTATCTCTTAGTGGGAGGAGCCTTGGGCCACGAGGGTGGAGGGTGGAGGGTGGAGTCCACACCCCAGGATATAGATGAGGCTATATCAAGGAGGTCACAAAGTGATTCTATTTTGTGAGGAGCCAGCCGTAAGGTGTCTGAAGCAATTTGGAAGCAGTCTTCAATCTCCAACTTCTACCCCTGCAAAATGGTAAGAAATAAATGGTTGTTTGTAAGATAGAAATCCAATGGGGTTTGTTTTAGAAGCCTGAAGGAGCCAATGCACAGATATTTCCTCATAGTAGTCTGCGTTGTTTGTTTAACTATTTTTACTAATGGAGATTGAGCCTAGGACTACTTTATTGCTGAGCTAAATCTCCAGCCCATTTTTTAAAATATATTTTTAGTTGTCAATGAACCTTATTTGTTTATATGTGGTGCTGAGAATTGAACTCCGTGTCACACCCATGGTAGGCAAGCGCTCTACCACTGAGCCACAAACCCAGCCCCCTCAGCCCATTTTTATTAGTTATTTTACTGTTTTTTCTGAGTTAACAGGGTCTCACTAACTTGCTTGAGATTGGCTTAAAATTGGTGTCCTGAAAGCTCAAGCTCCTGAGTCCCTGGGATCATAATCATGAGCCAGTTTGCTTTCCTTATTTGCCCTTATTTAAGTGAGTTTGTGGAATGTTTGTTGAATTGGCCCTAACTCTTCAAAATGCGTTTGTAGAAGTGGATTCACTGGGTCAGTTCCCAAGGTCCAGAAACAGGGTTGTCGGTCATTGCATTTCTGCCGGATTTCCTTTGCATTTTGTTCAGCACCTGGGTGGTAAACATTTTGTATTTTTATACTTTTGAGGTGCCCTGAGGTTTGAACCCCAGGTAGATTAACCACTGAAGCAGTTTCCCAGCCGGTGTTTTATATTTTCTTTAGAGACAGGGTCTGGCTAAGTGGCTTAGGACCTTGCTAAATTGCTGAGACTGGCTTTGAATTTGCACTCCTGCCTCAACCTCCTGAGCTCTGCTGAGGTTACCGGAGTGTGTGCCACCTTGCCCAGCCTGGCATTCTTTGTTAATTGCTTTATGGTTCTTTCTTTCTTTAATTTTTCGGGAGTAGGAATTAGACCTAGAGGTGATCTACCACTGAGCTTTATCCCTGGCGTTTTTTAAATTTTTTGTTTAGAGGCAGCTAGCCTGGAACTTTTCACCCTACTGCCTCACCTCCGGAGAGGTTATTTCATAGTTGTTGTTGTTGTTTGTTTTCTTTTTGTGGAAGGGGGTCTTCCTATGTTGTCCAGGCCTGCCTTAAAGTTTGGGCTCAAGTTGTCCTCCTGTCTCAGCTTTCTGAGCAGCTGGGACTACAGGCTGGTACCTTCTGTGTCCAGGTTTAGGCATTTGTCTTTTGGTTTTCTTATGATTTTCATGCAAATAGAGGTTTGACTCCAGTTGGGTGAAGTTTTTCATCATTTCAGGAATGTTTTGCAGTTTTATAACTGTAGAGCTTGCATGAGAATTAACTCCTAGGTGTTATATATTTTAACAATTGCTGTTTTCTGGGCTGACGGTGTAGGGTGAATGTTGAGCACGTGTGGAGGCCCTGGGTTTAATGTCTAGAGTTCACATGCAGCGCCACGCCAACCACCCCCCAACCCTGCAACCCCTTATTTATTTTGAATGAGTTTTTCCCCATTGTGTTCTAACTGGTTACTCTTGTTGATAAAGATATTTGTTTTCTAGCATTCTTATGATTTAAACAATTTAATGAATTATAATATACCTGCTCTATTTTTGGTGGAGCTGGGGATTGAATTCAGAGCTGCACTCACGAGCCACCTTCTTTTTTTTCTGGTGTGGACTTATGTGTTGTCCCGAGATGTTTTTCTGCTACTGAGACCCATCCCAAGCCCTTTTTACTTTTTTTAAGTTTTTTTTTTTTTTTTTTTTTTTAGTTGTAGTTGGACCCACTGCCTTTATTTTATTTTACTTTTATGTGGTGCTGAGGGTGGAGCTCAGTGCTTTACATGTGCTAGGCAAGTGCTTTACATGTGCTAGGCAAGCGCTCTACCCCTGAGCCATATCCCTAGCCCCGCTTTTTACTTTTTAAGACAGTGTCTCCCTCAGTTGCTGCCCTCAAACTGGGAGTCCTTCTTCCTCAGTTTGCAGAGTTGTTGGGATTAAAGGAATGTACCTCTGTAACTGGCTGGACATTCATTCTCTTAAATGTGGGCATGCCCGCCCGCCCATGCAAGTGTGCCTGTGTGTGTGTGTGTGTGTGTGTGTGTGTGTGTGTGTGTGTTTGATACTGTGGATTCAACGAAAGGAGAGTTTCACCATTAAGCCACAGCTATGTGGGTATTTTGTTTTGTTTTGTTTTGTTTTTACTAGGAATTGAATCCAGGACACTTAAGCACTGAGCCTTTTAAAATCTTTTATTTAGAGACATGGTCTCACTGAGTTGCTTAGTGACTTGCTAAGTTGCTGAGGCTGACTTTGAACTCACAATCCTCCTGCCTCCCCTCCTGAGCCGCTGGGATTACAGGTGTGCACCACCTTGCCTAGTTCAGCCTTGACAATTTTCATTGCTTATTTTGGCAGGAGGTTTGAATTCCCAGGCTGCTCTCTAACTTTATTCCTCCTGCCATAGTACCTGAGTTCCCTCTCAGCCCCTGAGAGGGGATTACACATGGTCTCCACTGCCTGACTCTCATGTTTTTAAATGACGACTTTTCTTTTTAAGTGTTTATGATAATCAGTGGTAATCTTACGTATAGTAAGTTGTATTGGTGATTGGGGCTGGTAGTAATGTTTCCACAGAGTGTCACTACTGTACATTTGTTTTCTTTGTTTGTTTGTTTTGGGGCCTATCCTGTTGTTTGTGCACTGGTATATGGTTCTATTATTATTATTATTATTATTATTATTATTATTATTATTATTATTATTTTGTGGATCGAGAAATTGGCCCCAGGAGTGATCTACCACTGAGCTTTATCCCTGGCCTTTTTAAATTTTTTGTTTAGAGCAGCTAGCTTGGAACTTTTCACCCTACTGCCTCACGTCCAGAGTAGAGTTATTTCATATTTGTTGTTGTTGTTTGTTTTCTTTTTCTGGAAGGGGTCTTCCTATGTTGTCCAGGCCTGCCTTAAAGTTTGGGCTGAAGTTGTCTTCCTGTCTCAGCTTTCTGAGCAGCTGGGACTACAGGCTGGTACTTTCTGCATCCAGGTTTGGGCATTTATCTTTTGGTTTTCTTATGATTTTCATGCAAATAGAGGTTTGTCTCCAGTTGGGGGAAGTTTTTCATCATTTCAGGAATGTTTTGCAGTTTTATAACTGTAGAGCTTGCATGAGAGTTTACTCCTAGGTGTTATATATTTTTAAAAGTTGCTGTTTTTTGTGCCGAGGGTATAGGGTGAATGTTGAGCATGTGCAGAGGCCCTGGGTTTAACATCTAAAGTTTATGTGCAGGGCAGCCTCAACCACCTCCTCTTCTATTCTTAATAAGTTTTCCCCCATTTTGTTCTAACTGGTTATTATCGTTTACAAAGATGTTTGTTTTATAGTATTCTTATGACTTACACAGTGTCTTTTAATGTCTTTTTACATTATAGATGGGCACAATGCCTTTTTTTTTATTGTGTATTTTTTTATGTGGTGCTGAGGATCAAACCCAGTGCCTCCAGCATGCTAGTCAAGCATTCTACCACTGAGCTAAAGCCCCAGCCCACTGAAACAATTTAATGAATGAAAATATATGTCCTCTATTTTTGGCAGGACTGGGGAGTGAATTCAGAGCTTCATGCATGGGCCAACATCCTTTTTTTTTTTCCTCCCTTGGTAGGGATTTAGGGGTTGAACCCAGACATTCTCTGTCACTGAGCTACATTGAAGTCTTTTTTGCTTTCGATTTTAAGACAGTCTCCCTCAGTTGCTGAGACTGCCTTCAAACTTTGGTTTCTCCTTCCTCAGTTTGCAGAATTGCTAGAAAGGTGTGAACCTCATTAACAAGTTGGACATTCATTCGTGTGTGTGTGTGTGTGTGTGTGTGTGTGTGTGTGTGTGTTTGACTCTGGGGATTGATTCCAGGGGAAGTTTATGGCTGAGCTACAGCCTTTGAGTTTTTTTTGTTTTTTGTTTGTTTGTTTGTTTTGTACTGGGGATTGAAGCCAGAGGCACCTAACTACTGTATCACTTCCCCAGCAAGTTTTTATATTTTATTTAGAGACAGACCCTTGGTGAGTTGCTTAGGGCCTGGCTAAGTTGCTGAAGCTGGGTTTGAGCTGCATTCCACTTGCCTCTGCTTTCCATGTTGTTGGGATTACAAGGCTCTGCTGGCTCTTTTTTTTTTTTTTTAATGATTTTTTTAGCCTGCTATAGATCTTTGATCTTTGCATCTGTCTTAAGGGTTTATTAAGCAACTGAAGATTTTATTTAAGCAAGGCATTAAAGCATGCAATAGAGACAGTGGCAGTAGGATTATAAGGAATGTGGAAGTTTCATCATTAGCCCATGGGTATGTAAATTCTTCCTGTGAAATGAGTGCCTTCACAATACTCAGTTGTTTGGGTTTTCATAAAAGGCAATGTGTATTCTTGATGTCTTAAACCCCAAAAGGGGCTTCTAAAGTACATGCATAAGCCTTGTTCTGAGATGTAGACATGTTTTAGTTGAATCATCTGTATGATCCGAAATTGTCTGTCTTTAATTTACTAGGTGTAAAAGTAGAGATCTCCATACCTTAATTTGCTTTACTGGGGATATATGGGTGCCCTACCATGGAACTATATCCCAAGTTATTTTAAATTTAACTTTGAGACAGAATCTCACTAAGTTTCCTAGCTGGCCTCAAAGTTGTGATCCTCTTACCTCAGACTCCCAAGTCACTGGGATTCCATGCACACACCAGCATACCTGGCTTCCAACCTATTGTTTTATGTATACCATTCATTTAAAATTTGGTGGTTTTGCTGGGTGTGGTGGTGCATGCCAGTAATCTCAGCAGGTCTGGAGGCTGAAGCTGAAGCAGGAGGATCAGGACTTCAAAGCAAGCCTGTGCAACTTAGTGAGGTCCTAAACAATTCAGTGAAACTCTATCTCTAAGTAAAACACAAAGTAGGGCTGGGAATGTGGCTCAGTGATTGAGTTACTCTGAGTTTAATTCCTGGTACCTCAATTAATAAGTAAATAAAAGGTTTAGTTTGTTATGATACAGAATAGTTTACAGATTTCAAAATGAAAAGAATAATAATAATTTATTCACTTACCTTTATATATTTACTGGTCAAAAAAACCCAATTATGCTATCATAGTAAGGTACTGAGTAGTGCATATATCTCGATTTATAGTGAGAACAGGTTTATGCTACTCAAGTAATTTGAAAGAAGTGTTTGTGACAATGCCACCGAATTCTAATAGTTTGTGCCACTTTCAGAAATTCTTCCCAGGACATTAAAGGTGAAAATACAGTGGAATATTGAGAATGAAGAAGGATGCTATGCAATTTCCATTCTCTATTCTTTCATTAAAATTGAAATTAAAATTTGAACTTTGTTCAACCATTCACTTCTATGCATTGTGAGATCCTGCTGACTGCCAGTTGTATATGACAGAAACGAGGAGATGATTTACTGAGTCAGAGTTTATTGAAACACAATGAGAATTGTGTAGGTTTACAATGCTCAGAGGGGAGAGAATATGTGAAAAAACCTCATGGATACACCATGTAGACAAAGTCCTTTGACCACATAATGGGGTTTCCAAAATTCTTAAAGCCCAATTGTTCAATTAATCTGGAAACAGGCCTTGTGAAAAGGAAAGTCTTATTGAAGCTGAGGTTTTCCTGTACAGGAGCAGTTCTTGGAGAAGCCAGCTTGACCACCTCGGTGGACACTCAGGATAACAGGTGAGGTCTCTTATTGCTAGTGGTGGTATTGCTGGGTGAGGCTTCTGAGATTAATTTGCAGCTGATGAGGACTTGCTTTGTCACTGCTTGGCTCTAGGCTTTCTGAGAAATGTTATGGGCTTTCACATGACGGAGTGTGACTCTACCTTAACCTAAGCTCTCAAGGTGCCTGTCAAACTCTGAGTTGGGATCTTTTCTGAAGCTCAGTAGTTTAGATCAGCAGCTGGCACATGGGGAGTCTGAAGGGACACCTGAGGTCTGCCAACACATCATGCTCTAGCGAGGAGGCAACACTCTCCCCAAACATCGAACTTTAGAAGTATTTAGAATCATTTCATAGTTACATAGCACACAGCCCAGCACCAAAACCAAGCCACCCTCTGCCCTGGTTCCATGCTCAACCCATGGACAGGTGGACACAAGATGCCATTATTCCAAGCCTTTGTAGTCTGAAAAGAGTCTGAAAAGGCTACCTGGGAACTATAAGGAAAAAGTGGGTAGAGAGAATGAGTTCTTAGATGAAGAACCCGACTGGCCTGGTGGACCCTGCCTGTAATTCTAGTGACTGGGAAGGCTTAAGCAGCAGGGTCGCAAGTTGGAAGCCAGCCTCAGCAACTTACAAAATGCTGTTTCAAAATAAAAATGGCCACAGGTGTTGCTCCATG
Organism: Callospermophilus lateralis; assembly: GCF_048772815.1. Taxonomy (NCBI): domain Eukaryota; kingdom Metazoa; phylum Chordata; class Mammalia; order Rodentia; family Sciuridae; genus Callospermophilus; species Callospermophilus lateralis. Next base: position 21,813,980 of record NC_135310.1, on the reverse strand, counting down.
ATAGAGATACCCTGGGTTCCATCCCCAGCACTGCCCTCACCACTCCCCTCCACCCAAAACAAGGCTGGTCGCTCTTGCCAGCAGGACTGTGGGGTCCAGACCTAGACAGAGCTTTCCCACGGGTTTCCCACTGATCACAGCTACTCTTTACAAGGTTGCCCTCCTTCTCCAAACCTCTTCAAAAATCTTTTCCAACAACTTTATCTTACCCCCAAAGTTTGTGATGTTAATTAAAATTACATTCCTTGTGACATCTTGTTTTCAAAATTAAAGGTTTTTTGACCCATGCAGGGCATTTGTTCACTCCAGTCACCACATGTGCCCCTTATTGAAGTTTGACTCCAGGTATTTTTTATTTATTTGGTCCCAAGGACTTGAACTTTTTATATGTTGTGAAAGGAACTTTTTTTTTTGCTATTTTGGTGGAGCTGGGGAATGAAACCTGGGTGGTGTGCATGCAATACAAGCACTCTGATCAACTGAGCTACATCTCCAGCTCTGAAAGGGACTTTTATAGGAGGTTATTGGTGATTCAATGATTTTTCTAATGGTTTCCATGAGAATGAGGAATGAGGAATTTTTTTTGCTACTTTGTGTAATTGGTGCGGGTGTCATCAGGTAGCAGAAATGTTCTTCAGCACTCCTGTCTGGTCCCTGAGTGCTTTTGACCTTTAGCTCATAATCAAGAGGGGTGGTTATAGAATTCAGTTGTACGTGTGTTAAACTCTTATTTGGGTCAAGTGGGTGTTGACCTTATAAAATATGTTCCTGAGGCTGGGAGGTTAGATTCAGGTTCCTAATGTTTACATTTGTGGTCTTCTCTCTAGCTGGAAATGTGGCCTCTTTTAATTTTTGTTTGTTTGTTTTAGGTACTGAGGATTTGAACCCAGTGATGCTTAACTACCGAGTCACATACCCAACACTTTTTAATATTTTACTTAGAGATGAGAGTCTTATTAAATTGCTTAGGATCTCTATAGATTGCTGAGACTGACACTGAACTCATAGTCCTCCTGCCTTAGCTTCCTGGGCTGCTGGAATTACAGGTAGGAGCCACCATTCCCAGCCGGGGACATTATTTTCTAGTTTTTGTGTCACTGTTATAAAATCTCTGCTATTGTTGGTGTTGCTGTTTGACAGATCCACGCAACCCAATCTTAACATTTTTCGCTGTACTTGAACTTTATTTCATTTAGGAAATGAGTACCTGTGAGTCAAATTTGGCCTGTCACATGTTTTTCTAAGTAAGGTTTTATGGGAACAGTCATGACTACTTTCTTGGCACAGGAGCACAGTTGAGTAGTGTTGCGGCCTGGATGACCCACGAGGCAGAATTGTTTACTGGTTGAGGAGGTGTTCTTGTCTGTGCATTCCTGTATCCTTCACCTCCTCTAGACAAGGCCTGTGTTAGTCAGGTTTTTGTCACTAACAACAAAGTACATGACAATAACCACTTAAAGGACTAAAACTTTATTTTGGCTCAGAGGTTCAGCCTATGGTGGACTTACTGCATTGATCTGGGCCCCAAATGAGGCAGAATGTCATGGTGGAAGGGCATGATGGAGGAGTGCTGCCCCATTGTTTTTGGTCAGGAGACAGAAAGAGGGGAAGGGGAACAGGCCACATGGAATATGGACCCATTCAGGATAGGTACCCAGTGACCCACTTCCTTCAATCATACCCCACCTGCTTATGATTCCCACCCAACTACTCTATTCAAAATAAGGTGAGCTGATTTAGGTCACAGCTCTAAGTCTAATCATCTCACCTTTGAATAGTTCTGCATTAACAGTTTTTCAGGACACTTACATCCAAATCATAACTTGATTCTTTTCATTCTGGGCTGCAGGGCCCTTGCTTCAGTAGTTTTCTTACCAAGGAAACTGCTGCCCATAACTGGGTATATGAGCTAGCGGGGGAGAAATGGCAATAGGAAATAAATTAGTAGATAGTGCAGTAAGTTTCAAAGTGGTTGAGTGGAGGGTTGAGAGGAAGCAGTGGGATAGTACAGTGGACACTGAGGTTCTTCTCAGGCCAGGTATCCATGAACTCTTCCATTTGTCCTTCAGCTTTGACCCTTCGAGTGAAACTGGACTGTTTTCACACCTCCTTCCTTCACCTCCCCAGCTACAGCCAGTGCCCTTCTTGGTCTCTACAAACTGTGAGTACTCAGGGGAAGAACCCGCTGGACAAAGTCCTAGGGTGAGTGCAGCTGAAAATACACACAGGGGGTGTGTGGTTGGGGTGAGGAGCTTCTGGAAGAGGGAATTGGAAGGGAAGTGGTGTTAGGGGACTTGGCTCACACTGATGCAACAAGGTGGACCCTCTTTCTTGTGACAGACCCCTTGTGGGTCTCTTGGTAGTCTGTCTTACTTTGGAGTTTGGACTTGACCTGTGGGCATGGATCATATGATATTGACATGGGAGTTATAAGAATTTTGTTCACTTGTGTGTTTTAAAAAATGATAGAAATAATGGACCTCATTAGGACTGGAAAGAAAATTCAGTAGAAGTTATTTGTAATGTCTGGCACATGGTTAAATACCAGCAACATTTGCTAAATGAAGTAAAATTGTTGTATCCCATACAGTTATAGTGCTCAGGAACTTTGGTTTTTATGCTTAAGTGTTAGTAATAGTTGAGTTTACTCTTCTGTAAGATGGAAGGAAATGATAAACTTTAATTTCCATTTACAATTCCCTCAAATGGTTGAGTATAGGTTTTTTAAGAAAAATGAATATAAGATGTTCTTAAGGAATACATTTGTTATTGGTTCATGTTAATGTTTTTTTTTGCCACTGGATGGATGTTTCCTTACTGGGAGGTACATTTATATTTTCATTATAGAGATTTTCATAGAAGAATAAGCTAAGTGCCTTAATCTTAAAATTAACAACCATCTCGGATATGCATTTAAAAAAATTAAAATACTTTTGTATTGCTACTTGTCATCAAGTTCCTATAGGTTAAAGCCTCAAGGCTATTAATTGTGAGCAGCAGAGACTCAGCAAGTGGTATATTTCTGGTGGTGTAACTAATAATTTTATTAAATAAATACTTGTAGGTTATATGATTGAGGTTTTATATATTTGCTACATATTTTTTCAGAATAAGTTCAGGACTGGGGTTGTGGCTCAGTGGCAGAACTCTGGCCTATCATGTGTGAGGCACTGGGTTCGATTCTCAGCACCACATATCAATAAATAAAATAAAGTTCCATTGACAATGAAATATAAAAGTGAATAAAAAAGAATAACCTCACATGAAAAAAATATAAAGATGCCATGTTAGCTTTTCATGGCTGTGATCAAAACCCCTGAACAAGAGCAAAGTGGAAAAAGAAGAGTTTATTTTGGCTCATGGTTTCAGAGGACTCAGTCCATGGTCAGTTAGCACCGTTGACCTGGCACCCAAATGAGGCAGAGTGTCGTGGCAGAAAGGTATGGTCAGGGAAAGCTGTTTAGCTCTTGGCAGTAACAAAGCAGTGTAGAGGAGGAAGGGGCCAAGGACAAATACTGTCCTCAAGGGCAAACCCAAAATGACCTACTTCCTCCATTCATGCCCCATGTGCCTATACTCTTCACCACCTCCCTGTGGGCTGTTCAAATTATTAAGCCATCTAATAGGTTAACCCACTGGTAAAGTCAGAACCTTCATGAACATTCACCTCCGACAATGGTGGCATTGCCATAATCATGGGCTTTCCAGATTAAAGAAAAGTAAAGATTCTATTATTGCTTCATTTTAGGAAAATTTACTTGTTATAACTGAGTTTCATGATGTAATTTGTTTCATGACTTTGTATTGTCCAAGTGTCTAGAGTATCAGAAGAGAGCCAGACTCATAAAGGGCAGGAATGAAGGAGGTTATTAGGGCCAGGGTTAGGGGAACAAAATGATGTTTGTTCACAGGCATACTCTTATGGTATTGCTCTCAGAATGAATGTTTTGTGACAAATGCATCCTGAGATGGTTTTGTCCATATGCAAACATCAGAGTATGTACCTGCATAAGATGGCTACATCAGTACGTGATCTACTCTGAGGGAACCAACAACTTATAAACTGATCTTCATTGGCTGAAGTGTTGTGTCATGTATGAGTGTAACTGGGACACAGAGGCAAAACTTTTGTCAACATTTCAGCATTTTTTATGGGTTTATATTATTCTAACATGAACAAACTGAGATTTGAGGAGAAAGAGTTCCTCCTGGAAGTCTCCCATGTCAGACATCCAGGAAGCGCCAGTTTGACCCATTCGTAGCCAGTAAGCTCTCTGGGTACCTGATGTGTGAGAATCATGTGACTAAAAAGAAGGGAAAGAAGCAATTTCCAGAACCAGGAGCTCTACTGGTGGCGAAGCCCTGCTGTTCCTTTTCAGAAGGTAAGTCTCCTTCCCTCATACAGAGGTGGGGTGGGGTGGGGGTAGGGAGTTGACTAGGACTTTGGGTTTCTTAGGCTTGGATTCATGGGACTTCTGGGTCCTGTCACACGTGGGGCTGAACACTAGGACACAGCGGCAGAGCTGGAAGCATCACAGGCATCCAGGTCTCTCAGCTCTACAAGTCAAGTGTGAGAAATAGGGTTAGGAGGAAAGGCCACAGGTGCACACTAGATATTAATGCAGGAAATAAGATCCAGCTGGACAGCACAGGTGTGGGCATTGAAAATGGATAAGTGCCCTTTTGGTGGAAGGTGCAGATACATATTCCCTAAGATCCTCTTGGTCCAACCTGTCTTCCTTCTGTATAATACTGGCTCCTCACACTGTGGCCAAGATTTTTCTTTGGAACCCTTGCTGCATTCCTTTCCAATTTGCCAAAACAATCCTGTGCACTTATCTCCTATGCACATTGAGTTCACTTCCAGGTCTTAACAACCTAATTGATTACAAGAACCTGTCCTTTTCCTTGAGTCCTACAGTTCCACTGGGCCATGACAAATAGTCTCATTACCATGGCCTGGCTCCTTGCTTGAGCCCAGGCCGCTCTTCTGGAGGACCCTGTCCCTGTCCCATCCCCTCAGGCCCCTTGCTTGGGCCCCCTCCTGTGCCTGCCCTCTGGTCCCCTGGTGCTCTGTGTATCCTTGCCCTGCCCAGAAGAGAAACACCCCCTCCCCTGCTCGCCCAAAGCCTGGGCTCCTGGATCCGGTCCTGGCTCTCCCCACACCCCGGCTTGGGACCCAATGTCTCCCCCTCACGGTGCCCTCCTTTGGCCCTTGTTGGCCCTCAACAGTTGGTCCCTGGTCCCTTGGTGAGGAACTAGTCCCCTGGGGCAGCGGAGTGGCCCTGTCTGGCCTGTGCGCCCTGCAGGCTCCCAATGGGAAACACAGTCCTGCCCCTCGCCGGGCCCCCTTGCTGCCCGCACCCTGACACCTGGCAGTGGACTTGGGCCTGGCCTTGCGCCGCTTTCCCCTGCGCCTTGCCCTCCCTAGCCCCGCCCCCACCCTCTGGCCTTGCCTGCCGCCCCCTAGCCCAGCGGAGCCCTCCCCAAGCCTGACCCTTCGCGCTCCAGTCCCCTGAGCCCCTGACCGAGTTTCCCGTGTCGCGTGGCGTGGAGTGGCGTGGCGTCGTGTCTGCGCTGGGGGCCCCTTGCTTGGGCCCCCTACCGCGCTCCCCTAGGTGTCCCTCGCGCCTCCCTAGTCCCCCTCATCCTTGCGCCGCCCCCATCCTCCCCTTCCCTGCTTTCCCCTGGCGCGCGCGGTGCGTGCGTCCCCCTGTGTCGGGTCAGTCCCCTGCCTGGGGCCCCTTGCTTGGGTCCTGGCACTCACCCCTCGCCGCCCCCACCGTGACCCCCCGCGCCGAGCCCTCCCGTCGACCTCCTCCAGGCCCGCGTCCCTTGCCAGGCCCTCTTTGCCAGGTCCCTGTCCCAGGATTCGCATCTGGGCCAGGGCGCCTTATTAGGGAAACCGGCCTGCCCCTCGCCTGGGCCACTTGCTCTCCCTGGGCCCTGGGTCCCGCACCACGCACCCTGAATACCCTTACACCTGGCCGTAGACCTGGGCCTCGAGCCCCCTCCCCTCCCCAGCCCCGTCCACACTCCTGAGACCCCTGCCCCAGGCCTTAGCCTCTGGCTCTGCCCCCCGCCCCGGCTCCTGGCTTGAGCCTGTGCTGTCCCTTGTGGCTCAGCTGCGCCCCTGGGCTCTGAAAGCGGGGCCCTTGCTTGGGCCGTCCTCCTGCTCCCCTTGGCTTGTCCGCACTGCCCTGGCCTTGTGCCGCCCGCCCCGGCCCTTCCCTGCTTTGCCCTTGCGTGGGCCCCGCCTCTAGTTCCCTAGCCCTGGCTCCTTGCTTGGGTCCGTGCGCCACGCCCCTGCGCCACCCTGCCCAGCCCTTCACTGGAGCTGCCTTCCCTTGGCCCGTGTCTCTTCCCTGACCCTGCCAGAGCCCTGGGCCTGATCCCTTGGCCAGGATGCTCCCCTGGTCCGGGGCAGTGGGCTTGGCCTCTTGGCGCCTTCGTGCTCCCTAGGGGACAAGGTAGCCCTGCGCCTTGCCCGGTCCCTTTGCCCTCCCTCTGCCCCGGCCCCCCCAACCCCGCTCCCCAAGCCCCGCTGCCCGAGCCCCAGCCCCAGCCCCAGCCCCAGCCCCAGCCCCAGCCCCAGCCCCGGCACTGGACCTGGGCCTTGAGCCTACCTCCCCGGGCACGTCCAGTGCCCTCCTGTGCCGTCCCTGTCTGGTCCCGTCCCTCCCGTCCACTCCATCCCCTCCATTCCCTCCCAGGCCCTGTCCTTTCCCTTGAGTCCCTGATTCCGGCCGGGACCCCTCGCCATCCCTCGTGGTCTCCCGTTGCAGGGCCTGGCTCCTTGCTTGAGCCCAGGCCGCTCTTCTGGAGGACCCTGTCCCTGTCCCATCCCCTCAGGCCCCTTGCTTGGGCCCCCTCCTGTGCCTGCCCTCTGGTCCCCTGGTGCTCTGTGTATCCTTGCCCTGCCCAGAAGAGAAACACCCCCTCCCCTGCTCGCCCCTCGCCTGGGCTCCTGGATCGGGTCCTGGCTCTCCCCACACCCCGGCTTGGGACCCAATGTCTCCCCCTCACGGTGCCCTCCTTCGGCCCTTGTTGGCCCTCAACAGTTGGTCCCCTGGTCCCTTGGTGAGGAACTAGTCCCCTGGGGCAGCGGAGTGGCCCTGTCTGGCCTGTGCGCCCTGCAGGCTCCCAATGGGAAACACAGTCCTGCCCCTCGCCGGGCCCCCTTGCTGCCCGCACCCTGACACCTGGCAGTGGACCTGGGCCTGGCCTTGCGCCGCTTTCCCCTGCGCCTTGCCCTCCCTAGCCCCGCCCCCACCCTCTGGCCTTGCCTGCCGCCCCCTAGCCCAGCGGAGCCCTCCCCAAGCCTGACCCTTCGCGCTCCAGTCCCCTGAGCCCCTGACCGAGTTTCCCGTGTCGCGTGGCGTGGCGTGGCGTGGCGTCGTGTCTGCGCTGGGGGCCCCTTGCTTGGGCCCCCTACCGCGCTCCCCTAGGTGTCCCTCGCGCCTCCCTAGTCCCCCTCATCCTTGCGCCGCCCCCATCCTCCCCTTCCCTGCTTTCCCCTGGCGCGCGCGGTGCGTGCCTGCGTCCTCCTGTGTCGGGTCCGTCCCCTGCCTGGGGCCCCTTGCTTGGGTCCTGGCACTCACCCCTCGCCGCCCCCACCGTGACCCCCAGCGCTGAGCCCTCCCGTCGACCTCCTCCAGGCCCGCGTCCCTTGCCAGGCCCTCTTTGCCAGGTCCCTGTCCCAGGATTCGCATCTGGGCCAGGGCGCCTTATTAGGGAAACCGGCCTGCCCCTCGCCTGGGCCACTTGCTCTCCCTGGGCCCTGGGTCCCGCACCCCGCACCCTGAATACCCTTACACCTGGCCGTAGACCTGGGCCTCGAGCCCCCTCCCCTCCCCAGCCCCGTCCACACTCCTGAGACCCCTGCCCCAGGCCTTAGCCTCTGGCTCTGCCCCCCGCCCCGGCTCCTGGCTTGAGCCTGTGCTGTCCCTTGTGGCTCAGCTGCGCCCCTGGGCTCTGAAAGCGGGGCCCTTGCTTGGGCCGTCCTCCTGCTCCCCTTGGCTTGTCCGCACTGCCCTGGCCTTGTGCCGCCCGCCCAGGCCCTTCCCTGCTTTGCCCTTGCGTGGGCCCCGCCTCTAGTTCCCTAGCCCTGGCTCCTTGCTTGGGTCCGTGCCCCACGCCCCTGTGCCACCCTGCCCAGCCCTTCACTGGAGCTGCCCTCCCTTGGCCCGTGTCTCTTCCCTGACCCTGCCAGAGCCCTGGGCCTGATCCCTTGGCCAGGATGCTCCCCTGGTCCGGGGCAGTGGGCTTGGCCTCTTGGCGCCTTCGTGCTCCCTAGGGGACAAGGTAGCACTGCGCCTTGCCCGGTCCCTTTGCCCTCCCTCTGCCCCGGCCCCCCCAACCCCGCTCCCCAAGCCCCGCTGCCCGAGCCCCAGCCCCAGCCCCAGCCCCAGCCCCAGCCCCAGCCCCAGCCCCGGCACTGGACCTGGGCCTTGAGCCTACCTCCCCGGGCACGTCCAGTGCCCTCCTGTGCCGTCCCTGTCTGGTCCCGTCCCTCCCGTCCACTCCATCCCCTCCATTCCCTCCCAGGCCCTGTCCTTTCCCTTGAGTCCCTGATTCCGGCCGGGACCCCTCGCCATCCCTCGTGGTCTCCCGTTGCAGGGCCTGGCTCCTTGCTTGAGCCCAGGCCGCTCTTCTGGAGGACCCTGTCCCTGTCCCATCCCCTCAGGCCCCTTGCTTGGGCCCCCTCCTGTGCCTGCCCTCTGGTCCCCTGGTGCTCTGTGTATCCTTGCCCTGCCCAGAAGAGAAACACCCCCTCCCCTGCTCGCCCCTCGCCTGGGCTCCTGGATCGGGTCCTGGCTCTCCCCACACCCCGGCTTGGGACCCAATGTCTCCCCCTCACGGTGCCCTCCTTCGGCCCTTGTTGGCCCTCAACAGTTGGTCCCCTGGTCCCTTGGTGAGGAACTAGTCCCCTGGGGCAGCGGAGTGGCCCTGTCTGGCCTGTGCGCCCTGCAGGCTCCCAATGGGAAACACAGTCCTGCCCCTCGCCGGGCCCCCTTGCTGCCCGCACCCTGACACCTGGCAGTGGACTTGGGCCTGGCCTTGCGCCGCTTTCCCCTGCGCCGTGCCCTCCCTAGCCCCGCCCCCACCCTCTGGCCTTGCCTGCCGCCCCCTAGCCCAGCGGAGCCCTCCCCAAGCCTGACCCTTCGCGCTCCAGTCCCCTGAGCCCCTGACCGAGTTTCCCGTGTCGCGTGGCGTGGAGTGGCGTGGCGTCGTGTCTGCGCTGGGGGCCCCTTGCTTGGGCCCCCTACCGCGCTCCCCTAGGTGTCCCTCGCGCCTCCCTAGTCCCCCTCATCCTTGCGCCGCCCCCATCCTCCCCTTCCCTGCTTTCCCCTGGCGCGCGCGGTGCGTGCGTCCCCCTGTGTCGGGTCCGTCCCCTGCCTGGGGCCCCTTGCTTGGGTCCTGGCACTCACCCCTCGCCGCCCCCACCGTGACCCCCCGAGCCGAGCCCTCCCGTCGACCTCCTCCAGGCCCCTGTCCCTTGCCAGGCCCTCTTTGCCAGGTCCCTGTCCCAGGATTCGCATCTGGGCCAGGGCGCCTTATTAGGGAAACCGGCCTGCCCCTCGCCTGGGCCACTTGCTCTCCCTGGGCCCTGGGTCCCGCACCCCGCACCCTGAATACCCTTACACCTGGCCGTAGACCTGGGCCTCGAGCCCCCTCCCCTCCCCAGCCCCGTCCACACTCCTGAGACCCCTGCCCCAGGCCTTAGCCTCTGGCTCTGCCCCCCGCCCCGGCTCCTGGCTTGAGCCTGTGCTGTCCCTTGTGGCTCAGCTGCGCCCCTGGGCTCTGAAAGCGGGGCCCTTGCTTGGGCCGTCCTCCTGCTCCCCTTGGCTTGTCCGCACTGCCCTGGCCTTGTGCCGCCCGCCCCGGCCCTTCCCTGCTTTGCCCTTGCGTGGGCCCCGCCTCTAGTTCCCTAGCCCTGGCTCCTTGCTTGGGTCCGTGCGCCACGCCCCTGCGCCACCCTGCCCAGCCCTTCACTGGAGCTGCCCTCCCTTGGCCCGTGTCTCTTCCCTGACCCTGCCAGAGCCCTGGGCCTGATCCCTTGGCCAGGATGCTCCCCTGGTCCGGGGCAGTGGGCTTGGCCTCTTGGCGCCTTCGTGCTCCCTAGGGGACAAGGTAGCCCTGCGCCTTGCCCGGTCCCTTTGCCCTCCCTCTGCCCCGGCCCCCCCAACCCCGCTCCCCAAGCCCCGCTGCTGGAGTCCCAGCCCCAGCCCCAGCCCCAGCCCCAGCCCCAGCCCCGGCACTGGACCTGGGCCTTGAGCCTACCTCCCCGGGCACGTCCAGTGCCCTCCTGTGCCGTCCCTGTCTGGTCCCGTCCCTCCCGTCCACTCCATCCCCTCCATTCCCTCCCAGGCCCTGTCCTTTCCCTTGAGTCCCTGATTCCGGCCGGGACCCCTCGCCATCCCTCGTGGTCTCCCGTTGCAGGGCCTGGCTCCTTGCTTGAGCCCAGGCCGCTCTTCTGGAGGACCCTGTCCCTGTCCCATCCCCTCAGGCCCCTTGCTTGGGCCCCCTCCTGTGCCTGCCCTCTGGTCCCCTGGTGCTCTGTGTATCCTTGCCCTGCCCAGAAGAGAAACACCCCCTCCCCTGCTCGCCCCTCGCCTGGGCTCCTGGATCCGGTCCTGGCTCTCCCCACACCCCGGCTTGGGACCCAATGTCTCCCCCTCACGGTGCCCTCCTTCGGCCCTTGTTGGCCCTCAACAGTTGGTCCCCTGGTCCCTTGGTGAGGAACTAGTCCCCTGGGGCAGCGGAGTGGCCCTGTCTGGCCTGTGCGCCCTGCAGGCTCCCAATGGGAAACACAGTCCTGCCCCTCGCCGGGCCCCCTTGCTGCCCGCACCCTGACACCTGGCAGTGGACTTGGGCCTGGCCTTGCGCCGCTTTCCCCTGCGCCGTGCCCTCCCTAGCCCCGCCCCCACCCTCTGGCCTTGCCTGCCGCCCCCTAGCCCAGCGGAGCCCTCCCCAAGCCTGACCCTTCGCGCTCCAGTCCCCTGAGCCCCTGACCGAGTTTCCCGTGTCGCGTGGCGTGGCGTGGCGTGGCGTGTCTGCGCTGGGGGCCCCTTGCTTGGGCCCCCTACCGCGCTCCCCTAGGTGTCCCTCGCGCCTCCCTAGTCCCCCTCATCCTTGCGCCGCCCCCATCCTCCCCTTCCCTGCTTTCCCCTGGCGCGCGCGGTGCGTGCGTCCCCCTGTGTCGGGTCCGTCCCCTGCCTGGGGCCCCTTGCTTGGGTCCTGGCACTCACCCCTCGCCGCCCCCACCGTGACCCCCCGCGCCGAGCCCTCCCGTCGACCTCCTCCAGGCCCGCGTCCCTTGCCAGGCCCTCTTTGCCAGGTCCCTGTCCCAGGATTCGCATCTGGGCCAGGGCGCCTTATTAGGGAAACCGGCCTGCCCCTCGCCTGGGCCACTTGCTCTCCCTGGGCCCTGGGTCCCGCACCCTGCACCCTGAATACCCTTACACCTGGCCGTAGACCTGGGCCTCGAGCCCCCTCCCCTCCCCAGCCCCGTCCACACTCCTGAGACCCCTGCCCCAGGCCTTAGCCTCTGGCTCTGCCCCCCGCCCCGGCTCCTGGCTTGAGCCTGTGCTGTCCCTTGTGGCTCAGCTGCGCCCCTGGGCTCTGAAAGCGGGGCCCTTGCTTGGGCCGTCCTCCTGCTCCCCTTGGCTTGTCCGCACTGCCCTGGCCTTGTGCCGCCCGCCCCGGCCCTTCCCTGCTTTGCCCTTGCGTGGGCCCCGCCTCTAGTTCCCTAGCCCTGGCTCCTTGCTTGGGTCCGTGCGCCACGCCCCTGCGCCACCCTGCCCAGCCCTTCACTGGAGCTGCCCTCCCTTGGCCCGTGTCTCTTCCCTGACCCTGCCAGAGCCCTGGGCCTGATCCCTTGGCCAGGATGCTCCCCTGGTCCGGGGCAGTGGGCTTGGCCTCTTGGCGCCTTCGTGCTCCCTAGGGGACAAGGTAGCCCTGCGCCTTGCCCGGTCCCTTTGCCCTCCCTCTGCCCCGGCCCCCCCAACCCCGCTCCCCAAGCCCCGCTGCCCGAGCCCCAGCCCCAGCCCCAGCCCCAGCCCCAGCCCCGGCACTGGACCTGGGCCTTGAGCCTACCTCCCCGGGCACGTCCAGTGCCCTCCTGTGCCGTCCCTGTCTGGTCCCGTCCCTCCCGTCCACTCCATCCCCTCCATTCCCTCCCAGGCCCTGTCCTTTCCCTTGAGCCCCTGATTCCGGCCGGGACCCCTCGCCATCCCTCGTGGTCTCCCGTTGCAGGGCCTGGCTCCTTGCTTGAGCCCAGGCCGCTCTTCTGGAGGACCCTGTCCCTGTCCCATCCCCTCAGGCCCCTTGCTTGGCCCCCCTCCTGTGCCTGCCCTCTGGTCCCCTGGTGCTCTGTGTATCCTTGCCCTGCCCAGAAGAGAAACACCCCCTCCCCTGCTCGCCCCTCGCCTGGGCTCCTGGATCCGGTCCTGGCTCTCCCCACACCCCGGCTTGGGACCCAATGTCTCCCCCTCACGGTGCCCTCCTTCGGCCCTTGTTGGCCCTCAACAGTTGGTCCCCTGGTCCCTTGGTGAGGAACTAGTCCCCTGGGGCAGCGCAGTGGCCCTGTCTGGCCTGTGCGCCCTGCAGGCTCCCAATGGGAAACACAGTCCTGCCCCTCGCCGGGCCCCCTTGCTGCCCGCACCCTGACACCTGGCAGTGGACTTGGGCCTGGCCTTGCGCCGCTTTCCCCTGCGCCGTGCCCTCCCTAGCCCCGCCCCCACCCTCTGGCCTTGCCTGCCGCCCCCTAGCCCAGCGGAGCCCTCCCCAAGCCTGACCCTTCGCGCTCCAGTCCCCTGAGCCCCTGACCGAGTTTCCCGTGTCGCGTGGCGTGGCGTGGCGTGGCGTCGTGTCTGCGCTGGGGGCCCCTTGCTTGGGCCCCCTACCGCGCTCCCCTAGGTGTCCCTCGCGCCTCCCTAGTCCCCCTCATCCTTGCGCCGCCCCCATCCTCCCCTTCCCTGCTTTCCCCTGGCGCGCGCGGTGCGTGCGTCCCCCTGTGTCGGGTCCGTCCCCTGCCTGGGGCCCCTTGCTTGGGTCCTGGCACTCACCCCTCGCCGCCCCCACCGTGACCCCCCGCGCCGAGCCCTCCCGTCGACCTCCTCCAGGCCCGCGTCCCTTGCCAGGCCCTCTTTGCCAGGTCCCTGTCCCAGGATTCGCATCTGGGCCAGGGCGCCTTATTAGGGAAACCGGCCTGCCCCTGCCTCGCCTGGCCACTTGCTCTCCTGGGCCCTGGGTCCCGCACCCTGCACCCTGAATACCCTTACACCTGGCCTTAGACCTGGGCCTCGAGCCCCCTCCCCTCCCCAGCCCCGTCCACACTCCTGAGACCCCTGCCCCAGGCCTTAGCCTCTGGCTCTGCCCCCCGCCCCGGCTCCTGGCTTGAGCCTGTGCTGTCCCTTGTGGCTCAGCTGCGCCCCTGGGCTCTGAAAGCGGGCCCTTGCTTGGGCCGTCCTCCTGCTCCCCTTGGCTTGTCCGCACTGCCCTGGCCTTGTGCCGCCCGCCCAGGCCCTTCCCTGCTTTGCCCTTGCGTGGGCCCGCCTCTAGTTCCCTAGCCCTGGCTCCTTGCTTGGGTCCGTGCGCCACGCCCCTGCGCCACCCTGCCCAGCCCTTCACTGGAGCTGCCCTCCCTTGGCCCGTGTCTCTTCCCTGACCCTGCCAGAGCCCTGGGCCTGATCCCTTGGCCAGGATGCTCCCCTGGTCCGGGGCAGTGGGCTTGGCCTCTTGGCGCCTTCGTGCTCCCTAGGGGACAAGGTAGCCCTGCGCCTTGCCCGGTCCCTTTGCCCTCCCTCTGCCCCGGCCCCCCCAACCCCGCTCCCCAAGCCCCGCTGCCCGAGCCCCAGCCCCAGCCCAGCCCAGCCCCAGCCCCAGCCCCGGCACTGGACCTGGGCCTTGAGCCTACCTCCCCGGGCACGTCCAGTGCCCTCCTGTGCCGTCCCTGTCTGGTCCCGTCCCTCCCGTCCACTCCATCCCCTCCATTCCCTCCCAGGCCCTGTCCTTTCCTTGAGCCCCTGATTCCGGCCGGGACCCCTCGCCATCCCTCGTGGTCTCCCGTTGCAGGGCCTGGCTCCTTGCTTGAGCCCAGGCCGCTCTTCTGGAGGACCCTGTCCCTGTCCCATCCCCTCAGGCCCCTTGCTTGGGCCCCCTCCTGTGCCTGCCCTCTGGTCCCCTGGTGCTCTGTGTATCCTTGCCCTGCCCAGAAGAGAAACACCCCCTCCCCTGCTCGCCCCTCGCCTGGGCTCCTGGATCCGGTCCTGGCTCTCCCCACACCCCGGCTTGGGACCCAATGTCTCCCCCTCACGGTGCCCTCCTTCGGCCCTTGTTGGCCCTCAACAGTTGGTCCCCTGGTCCCTTGGTGAGGAACTAGTCCCCTGGGGCAGCGCAGTGGCCCTGTCTGGCCTGTGCGCCCTGCAGGCTCCCAATGGGAAACACAGTCCTGCCCCTCGCCGGGCCCCCTTGCTGCCCGCACCCTGACACCTGGCAGTGGACTTGGGCCTGGCCTTGCGCCGCTTTCCCCTGCGCCGTGCCCTCCCTAGCCCCGCCCCCACCCTCTGGCCTTGCCTGCCGCCCCCTAGCCCAGCGGAGCCCTCCCCAAGCCTGACCCTTCGCGCTCCAGTCCCCTGAGCCCCTGACCGAGTTTCCCGTGTCGCGTGGCGTGGCGTGGCGTGGCGTCGTGTCTGCGCTGGGGGCCCCTTGCTTGGGCCCCCTACCGCGCTCCCTAGGTGTCCCTCGCGCCTCCCTAGTCCCCCTCATCCTTGCGCCGCCCCCATCCTCCCCTTCCCTGCTTTCCCCTGGCGCGCGCGGTGCGTGCGTCCCCCTGTGTCGGGTCCGTCCCCTGCCTGGGGCCCCTTGCTTGGGTCCTGGCACTCACCCCTCGCCGCCCCCACCGTGACCCCCCGCGCCGAGCCCTCCCGTCGACCTCCTCCAGGCCCGCGTCCCTTGCCAGGCCCTCTTTGCCAGGTCCCTGTCCCAGGATTCGCATCTGGGCCAGGGCGCCTTATTAGGGAAACCGGCCTGCCCCTCGCCTGGGCCACTTGCTCTCCCTGGGCCCTGGGTCCCGCACCCTGCACCCTGAATACCCTTACACCTGGCCGTAGACCTGGGCCTCGAGCCCCCTCCCCTCCCCAGCCCCGTCCACACTCCTGAGACCCCTGCCCCAGGCCTTAGCCTCTGGCTCTGCCCCCCGCCCCGGCTCCTGGCTTGAGCCTGTGCTGTCCCTTGTGGCTCAGCTGCGCCCCTGGGCTCTGAAAGCGGGGCCCTTGCTTGGGCCGTCCTCCTGCTCCCCTTGGCTTGTCCGCACTGCCCTGGCCTTGTGCCGCCCGCCCCGGCCCTTCCCTGCTTTGCCCTTGCGTGGGCCCCGCCTCTAGTTCCCTAGCCCTGGCTCCTTGCTTGGGTCCGTGCGCCACGCCCCTGCGCCACCCTGCCCAGCCCTTCACTGGAGCTGCCCTCCCTTGGCCCGTGTCTCTTCCCTGACCCTGCCAGAGCCCTGGGCCTGATCCCTTGGCCAGGATGCTCCCCTGGTCCGGGGCAGTGGGCTTGGCCTCTTGGCGCCTTCGTGCTCCCTAGGGGACAAGGTAGCCCTGCGCCTTGCCCGGTCCCTTTGCCCTCCCTCTGCCCCGGCCCCCCCAACCCCGCTCCCCAAGCCCCGCTGCCCGAGCCCCAGCCCCAGCCCCAGCCCCAGCCCCAGCCCCAGCCCCGGCACTGGACCTGGGCCTTGAGCCTACCTCCCCGGGCACGTCCAGTGCCCTCCTGTGCCGTCCCTGTCTGGTCCCGTCCCTCCCGTCCACTCCATCCCCTCCATTCCCTCCCAGGCCCTGTCCTTTCCCTTGAGCCCCTGATTCCGGCCGGGACCCCTCGCCATCCCTCGTGGTCTCCCGTTGCAGGGCCTGGCTCCTTGCTTGAGCCCAGGCCGCTCTTCTGGAGGACCCTGTCCCTGTCCCATCCCCTCAGGCCCCTTGCTTGGGCCCCCTCCTGTGCCTGCCCTCTGGTCCCCTGGTGCTCTGTGTATCCTTGCCCTGCCCAGAAGAGAAACACCCCCTCCCCTGCTCGCCCCTCGCCTGGGCTCCTGGATCCGGTCCTGGCTCTCCCCACACCCCGGCTTGGGACCCAATGTCTCCCCCTCACGGTGCCCTCCTTCGGCCCTTGTTGGCCCTCAACAGTTGGTCCCCTGGTCCCTTGGTGAGGAACTAGTCCCCTGGGGCAGCGCAGTGGCCCTGTCTGGCCTGTGCGCCCTGCAGGCTCCCAATGGGAAACACAGTCCTGCCCCTCGCCGGGCCCCCTTGCTGCCCGCACCCTGACACCTGGCAGTGGACTTGGGCCTGGCCTTGCGCCGCTTTCCCCTGCGCCGTGCCCTCCCTAGCCCCGCCCCCACCCTCTGGCCTTGCCTGCCGCCCCCTAGCCCAGCGGAGCCCTCCCCAAGCCTGACCCTTCGCGCTCCAGTCCCCTGAGCCCCTGACCGAGTTTCCCGTGTCGCGTGGCGTGGCGTGGCGTGGCGTCGTGTCTGCGCTGGGGGCCCCTTGCTTGGGCCCCCTACCGCGCTCCCCTAGGTGTCCCTCGCGCCTCCCTAGTCCCCCTCATCCTTGCGCCGCCCCCATCCTCCCCTTCCCTGCTTTCCCCTGGCGCGCGCGGTGCGTGCGTCCCCCTGTGTCGGGTCCGTCCCCTGCCTGGGGCCCCTTGCTTGGGTCCTGGCACTCACCCCTCGCCGCCCCCACCGTGACCCCCCGCGCCGAGCCCTCCCGTCGACCTCCTCCAGGCCCGCGTCCCTTGCCAGGCCCTCTTTGCCAGGTCCCTGTCCCAGGATTCGCATCTGGGCCAGGGCGCCTTATTAGGGAAACCGGCCTGCCCCTCGCCTGGGCCACTTGCTCTCCCTGGGCCCTGGGTCCCGCACCCTGCACCCTGAATACCCTTACACCTGGCCGTAGACCTGGGCCTCGAGCCCCCTCCCCTCCCCAGCCCCGTCCACACTCCTGAGACCCCTGCCCCAGGCCTTAGCCTCTGGCTCTGCCCCCCGCCCCGGCTCCTGGCTTGAGCCTGTGCTGTCCCTTGTGGCTCAGCTGCGCCCCTGGGCTCTGAAAGCGGGGCCCTTGCTTGGGCCGTCCTCCTGCTCCCCTTGGCTTGTCCGCACTGCCCTGGCCTTGTGCCGCCCGCCCCGGCCCTTCCCTGCTTTGCCCTTGCGTGGGCCCCGCCTCTAGTTCCCTAGCCCTGGCTCCTTGCTTGGGTCCGTGCGCCACGCCCCTGCGCCACCCTGCCCAGCCCTTCACTGGAGCTGCCCTCCCTTGGCCCGTGTCTCTTCCCTGACCCTGCCAGAGCCCTGGGCCTGATCCCTTGGCCAGGATGCTCCCCTGGTCCGGGGCAGTGGGCTTGGCCTCTTGGCGCCTTCGTGCTCCCTAGGGGACAAGGTAGCCCTGCGCCTTGCCCGGTCCCTTTGCCCTCCCTCTGCCCCGGCCCCCCCAACCCCGCTCCCCAAGCCCCGCTGCCCGAGCCCCAGCCCCAGCCCCAGCCCCAGCCCCAGCCCCAGCCCCAGCCCCGGCACTGGACCTGGGCCTTGAGCCTACCTCCCCGGGCACGTCCAGTGCCCTCCTGTGCCGTCCCTGTCTGGTCCCGTCCCTCCCGTCCACTCCATCCCCTCCATTCCCTCCCAGGCCCTGTCCTTTCCCTTGAGTCCCTGATTCCGGCCGGGACCCCTCGCCATCCCTCGTGGTCTCCCGTTGCAGGGCCTGGCTCCTTGCTTGAGCCCAGGCCGCTCTTCTGGAGGACCCTGTCCCTGTCCCATCCCCTCAGGCCCCTTGCTTGGGCCCCCTCCTGTGCCTGCCCTCTGGTCCCCTGGTGCTCTGTGTATCCTTGCCCTGCCCAGAAGAGAAACACGCCCTCCCCTGCTCGCCCCTCGCCTGGGCTCCTGGATCCGGTCCTGGCTCTCCCCACACCCCGGCTTGGGACCCAATGTCTCCCCCTCACGGTGCCCTCCTTCGGCCCTTGTTGGCCCTCAACAGTTGGTCCCCTGGTCCCTTGGTGAGGAACTAGTCCCCTGGGGCAGCGCAGTGGCCCTGTCTGGCCTGTGCGCCCTGCAGGCTCCCAAATGGGAAACACAGTCCTGCCCCTCGCCGGGCCCCCTTGCTGCCCGCACCCTGACACCTGGCAGTGGACTTGGGCCTGGCCTTGCGCCGCTTTCCCCTGCGCCGTGCCCTCCCTAGCCCCGCCCCCACCCTCTGGCCTTGCCTGCCGCCCCCTAGCCCAGCGGAGCCCTCCCCAAGCCTGACCCTTCGCGCTCCAGTCCCCTGAGCCCCTGACCGAGTTTCCCGTGTCGCGTGGCGTGGCGTGGCGTGGCGTCGTGTCTGCGCTGGGGGCCCCTTGCTTGGGCCCCCTACCGCGCTCCCCTAGGTGTCCCTCGCGCCTCCCTAGTCCCCCTCATCCTTGCGCCGCCCCCATCCTCCCCTTCCCTGCTTTCCCCTGGCGCGCGCGGTGCGTGCGTCCCCCTGTGTCGGGTCCGTCCCCTGCCTGGGGCCCCTTGCTTGGGTCCTGGCACTCACCCCTCGCCGCCCCCACCGTGACCCCCCCCGCCGAGCCCTCCCGTCGACCTCCTCCAGGCCCGCGTCCCTTGCCAGGCCCTCTTTGCCAGGTCCCTGTCCCAGGATTCGCATCTGGGCCAGGGCGCCTTATTAGGGAAACCGGCCTGCCCCTCGCCTGGGCCACTTGCTCTCCCTGGGCCCTGGGTCCCGCACCCTGCACCCTGAATACCCTTACACCTGGCCGTAGACCTGGGCCTCGAGCCCCCTCCCCTCCCCAGCCCCGTCCACACTCCTGAGACCCCTGCCCCAGGCCTTAGCCTCTGGCTCTGCCCCCCGCCCCGGCTCCTGGCTTGAGCCTGTGCTGTCCCTTGTGGCTCAGCTGCGCCCCTGGGCTCTGAAAGCGGGGCCCTTGCTTGGGCCGTCCTCCTGCTCCCCTTGGCTTGTCCGCACTGCCCTGGCCTTGTGCCGCCCGCCCAGGCCCTTCCCTGCTTTGCCCTTGCGTGGGCCCCGCCTCTAGTTCCCTAGCCCTGGCTCCTTGCTTGGGTCCGTGCGCCACGCCCCTGCGCCACCCTGCCCAGCCCTTCACTGGAGCTGCCCTCCCTTGGCCCGTGTCTCTTCCCTGACCCTGCCAGAGCCCTGGGCCTGATCCCTTGGCCAGGATGCTCCCCTGGTCCGGGGCAGTGGGCTTGGCCTCTTGGCGCCTTCGTGCTCCCTAGGGGACAAGGTAGCCCTGCGCCTTGCCCGGTCCCTTTGCCCTCCCTCTGCCCCGGCCCCCCCAACCCCGCTCCCCAAGCCCCGCTGCCCGAGCCCCAGCCCCAGCCCCAGCCCCAGCCCCAGCCCCAGCCCCAGCCCCGGCACTGGACCTGGGCCTTGAGCCTACCTCCCCGGGCACGTCCAGTGCCCTCCTGTGCCGTCCCTGTCTGGTCCCGTCCCTCCCGTCCACTCCATCCCCTCCATTCCCTCCCAGGCCCTGTCTTTTCCCTTGAGTCCCTGATTCCGGCCGGGACCCCTCGCCATCCCTCGTGGTCTCCGGTTGCAGGGCCTGGCTCCTTGCTTGAGCCCAGGCCGCTCTTCTGGAGGACCCTGTCCCTGTCCCATCCCCTCAGGCCCCTTGCTTGGGCCCCCTCCTGTGCCTGCCCTCTGGTCCCCTGGTGCTCTGTGTATCCTTGCCCTGCCCAGAAGAGAAACACCCCCTCCCCTGCTCGCCCCTCGCCTGGGCTCCTGGATCGGGTCCTGGCTCTCCCCACACCCCGGCTTGGGACCCAATGTCTCCCCCTCACGGTGCCCTCCTTAGGCCCTTGTTGGCCCTCAACAGTTGGTCCCCTGGTCCCTTGGTGAGGAACTAGTCCCCTGGGGCAGCGCAGTGGCCCTGTCTGGCCTGTGCGCCCTGCAGGCTCCCAATGGGAAACACAGTCCTGCCCCTCGCCGGGCCCCCTTGCTGCCCGCACCCTGACACCTGGCAGTGGACTTGGGCCTGGCCTTGCGCCGCTTTCCCCTGCGCCGTGCCCTCCCTAGCCCCGCCCCCACCCTCTGGCCTTGCCTGCCGCCCCCTAGCCCAGCGGAGCCCTCCCCAAGCCTGACCCTTCGCGCTCCAGTCCCCTGAGCCCCTGACCGAGTTTCCCGTGTCGCGTGGCGTGGCGTGGCGTGGCGTCGTGTCTGCGCTGGGGGCCCCTTGCTTGGGCCCCCTACCGCGCTCCCCTAGGTGTCCCTCGCGCCTCCCTAGTCCCCCTCATCCTTGCGCCGCCCCCATCCTCCCCTTCCCTGCTTTCCCCTGGCGCGCGCAGTGCGTGCGTCCCCCTGTGTCGCTTCCGTCCCCTGCCTGGGGCCCCTTGCTTGGGTCCTGGCACTCACCCCTCGCCGCCCCCACCGTGACCCCCCGCGCCGAGCCCTCCCGTCGACCTCCTCCAGGCCCGCGTCCCTTGCCAGGCCCTCTTTGCCAGGTCCCTGTCCCAGGATTCGCATCTGGGCCAGGGCGCCTTATTAGGGAAACCGGCCTGCCCCTCGCCTGGGCCACTTGCTCTCCCTGGGCCCTGGGTCCCGCACCCTGCACCCTGAATACCCTTACACCTGGCCGTAGACCTGGGCCTCGAGCCCCCTCCCCTCCCCAGCCCCGTCCACACTCCTGAGACCCCTGCCCCAGGCCTTAGCCTCTGGCTCTGCCCCCCGCCCCGGCTCCTGGCTTGAGCCTGTGCTGTCCCTTGTGGCTCAGCTGCGCCCCTGGGCTCTGAAAGCGGGGCCCTTGCTTGGGCCGTCCTCCTGCTCCCCTTGGCTTGTCCGCACTGCCCTGGCCTTGTGCCGCCCGCCCCGGCCCTTCCCTGCTTTGCCCTTGCGTGGGCCCCGCCTCTAGTTCCCTAGCCCTGGCTCCTTGCTTGGGTCCGTGCGCCACGCCCCTGCGCCACCCTGCCCAGCCCTTCACTGGAGCTGCCCTCCCTTGGCCCGTGTCTCTTCCCTGACCCTGCCAGAGCCCTGGGCCTGATCCCTTGGCCAGGATGCTCCCCTGGTCCGGGGCAGTGGGCTTGGCCTCTTGGCGCCTTCGTGCTCCCTAGGGGACCAGGTAGCCCTGCGCCTTGCCCGGTCCCTTTGCCCTCCCTCTGCCCCGGACCCCCCAACCCCGCTCCCCAAGCCCCTCTGCCGGAGCCCCAGCCGCAGCCCCAGCCCCAGCCCCAGCCCCAGCCCCAGCCCCGGCACTGGACCTGGGCCTTGAGCCTACCTCCCCGGGCACGTCCAGTGCCCTCCTGTGCCGTCCCTGTCTGGTCCCGTCCCTCCCGTCCACTCCATCCCCTCCATTCCCTCCCAGGCCCTGTCCTTTCCCTTGAGTCCCTGATTCCGGCCGGGACCCCTCGCCATCCCTCGTGGTCTCCCGTTGCAGGGCCTGGCTCCTTGCTTGAGCCCAGGCCGCTCTTCTGGAGGACCCTGTCCCTGTCCCATCCCCTCAGGCCCCTTGCTTGGGCCCCCTCCTGTGCCTGCCCTCTGGTCCCCTGGTGCTCTGTGTATCCTTGCCCTGCCCAGAAGAGAAACACCCCCTCCCCTGCTCGCCCCTCGCCTGGGCTCCTGGATCCGGTCCTGGCTCTCCCCACACCCCGGCTTGGGACCCAATGTCTCCCCCTCACGGTGCCCTCCTTTGGCCCTTGTTGGCCCTCAACAGTTGGTCCCCTGGTCCCTTGGTGAGGAACTAGTCCCCTGGGGCAGCGCAGTGGCCCTGTCTGGCCTGTGCGCCCTGCAGGCTCCCAATGGGAAACACAGTCCTGCTCCTCGCCGGGCCCCCTTGGTGCCCGCACCCTGACACCTGGCAGTGGACTTGGGCCTGGCCTTGCGCCGCTTTCCCCTGCGCCGTGCCCTCCCTAGCCCCGCCCCCACCCTCTGGCCTTGCCTGCCGCCCCCTACCCCAGCGGAGCCCTCCCCAAGCCTGACCCTTCGCGCTCCAGTCCCCTGAGCCCCTGACCGAGTTTCCCGTGTCGCGTGGCGTGGCGTGGCGTGGCGTCGTGTCTGCGCTGGGAGCCCCTTGCTTGGGCCCCCTACCGCGCTCCCCTAGGTGTCCCTCGCACCTCCCTAGTCCCCCTCATCCTTGCGCCGCCCCCATCCTCCCCTTCCCTGCTTTCCCCTGGCGCGCGCGGTGCGTGCGTCCCCCTGTGTCGGGTCCGTCCCCTGCCTGGGGCCCCTTGCTTGGGTCCTGGCACTCACCCCTCGCCGCCCCCACCGTGACCCCCCGCGCCGAGCCCTCCCGTCGACCTCCTCCAGGCCCGCGTCCCTTGCCAGGCCCTCTTTGCCAGGTCCCTGTCCCAGGATTCGCATCTGGGCCAGGGCGCCTTATTAGGGAAACCGGCCTGCCCCTCGCCTGGGCCACTTGCTCTCCCTGGGCCCTGGGTCCCGCACCCTGCACCCTGAATACCCTTACACCTGGCCGTAGACCTGGGCCTCGAGCCCCCTCCCCTCCCCAGCCCCGTCCACACTCCTGAGACCCCTGCCCCAGGCCTTAGCCTCTGGCTCTGCCCCCCGCCCCGGCTCCTGGCTTGAGCCTGTGCTGTCCCTTGTGGCTCAGCTGCGCCCCTGGGCTCTGAAAGCGGGGCCCTTGCTTGGGCCGTCCTCCTGCTCCCCTTGGCTTGTCCGCACTGCCCTGGCCTTGTGCCGCCCGCCCCGGCCCTTCCCTGCTTTGCCCTTGCGTGGGCCCCGCCTCTAGTTCCCTAGCCCTGGCTCCTTGCTTGGGTCCGTGCGCCACGCCCCTGCGCCACCCTGCCCAGCCCTTCACTGGAGCTGCCCTCCCTTGGCCCGTGTCTCTTCCCTGACCCTGCCAGAGCCCTGGGCCTGATCCCTTGGCCAGGATGCTCCCCTGGTCCGGGGCAGTGGGCTTGGCCTCTTGGCGCCTTCGTGCTCCCTAGGGGACAAGGTAGCCCTGCGCCTTGCCCGGTCCCTTTGCCCTCCCTCTGCCCCGGACCCCCCAACCCCGCTCCCCAAGCCCCGCTGCCGGAGCCCCAGCCGCAGCCCCAGCCCCAGCCCCAGCCCCAGCCCCAGCCCCGGCACTGGACCTGGGCCTTGAGCCTACCTCCCCGGGCACGTCCAGTGCCCTCCTGTGCCGTCCCTGTCTGGTCCCGTCCCTCCCGTCCACTCCATCCCCTCCATTCCCTCCCAGGCCCTGTCCTTTCCCTTGAGTCCCTGATTCCGGCCGGGACCCCTCGCCATCCCTCGTGGTCTCCCGTTGCAGGGCCTGGCTCCTTGCTTGAGCCCAGGCCGCTCTTCTGGAGGACCCTGTCCCTGTCCCATCCCCTCAGGCCCCTTGCTTGGGCCCCCTCCTGTGCCTGCCCTCTGGTCCCCTGGTGCTCTGTGTATCCTTGCCCTGCCCAGAAGAGAAACACCCCCTCCCCTGCTCGCCCCTCGCCTGGGCTCCTGGATCCGGTCCTGGCTCTCCCCACACCCCGGCTTGGGACCCAATGTCTCCCCCTCACGGTGCCCTCCTTTGGCCCTTGTTGGCCCTCAACAGTTGGTCCCCTGGTCCCTTGGTGAGGAACTAGTCCCCTGGGGCAGCGCAGTGGCCCTGTCTGGCCTGTGCGCCCTGCAGGCTCCCAATGGGAAACACAGTCCTGCTCCTCGCCGGGCCCCCTTGGTGCCCGCACCCTGACACCTGGCAGTGGACTTGGGCCTGGCCTTGCGCCGCTTTCCCCTGCGCCGTGCCCTCCCTAGCCCCGCCCCCACCCTCTGGCCTTGCCTGCCGCCCCCTAGCCCAGCGGAGCCCTCCCCAAGCCTGACCCTTCGCGCTCCAGTCCCCTGAGCCCCTGACCGAGTTTCCCGTGTCGCGTGGCGTGGCGTGGCGTGGCGTCGTGTCTGCGCTGGGGGCCCCTTGCTTGGGCCCCCTACCGCGCTCCCCTAGGTGTCCCTCGCACCTCCCTAGTCCCCCTCATCCTTGCGCCGCCCCCATCCTCCCCTTCCCTGCTTTCCCCTGGCGCGCGCGGTGCGTGCGTCCCCCTGTGTCGGGTCCGTCCCCTGCCTGGGGCCCCTTGCTTGGGTCCTGGCACTCACCCCTCGCCGCCCCCACCGTGACCCCCCGCGCCGAGCCCTCCCGTCGACCTCCTCCAGGCCCGCGTCCCTTGCCAGGCCCTCTTTGCCAGGTCCCTGTCCCAGGATTCGCATCTGGGCCAGGGCGCCTTATTAGGGAAACCGGCCTGCCCCTCGCCTGGGCCACTTGCTCTCCCTGGGCCCTGGGTCCCGCACCCTGCACCCTGAATACCCTTACACCTGGCCGTAGACCTGGGCCTCGAGCCCCCTCCCCTCCCCAGCCCCGTCCACACTCCTGAGACCCCTGCCCCAGGCCTTAGCCTCTGGCTCTGCCCCCCGCCCCGGCTCCTGGCTTGAGCCTGTGCTGTCCCTTGTGGCTCAGCTGCGCCCCTGCGCTCTGAAAGCGGGGCCCTTGCTTGGGCCGTCCTCCTGCTCCCCTTGGCTTGTCCGCACTGCCCTGGCCTTGTGCCGCCCGCCCCGGCCCTTCCCTGCTTTGCCCTTGCGTGGGCCCCGCCTCTAGTTCCCTAGCCCTGGCTCCTTGCTTGGGTCCGTGCGCCACGCCCCTGCGCCACCCTGCCCAGCCCTTCACTGGAGCTGCCCTCCCTTGGCCCGTGTCTCTTCCCTGACCCTGCCAGAGCCCTGGGCCTGATCCCTTGGCCAGGATGCTCCCCTGGTCCGGGGCAGTGGGCTTGGCCTCTTGGCGCCTTCGTGCTCCCTAGGGGACAAGGTAGCCCTGCGCCTTGCCCGGTCCCTTTGCCCTCCCTCTGCCCCGGCCCCCCCAACCCCGCTCCCCAAGCCCCGCTGCCCGAGCCCCAGCCCCAGCCCCAGCCCCAGCCCCAGCCCCAGCCCCAGCCCCGGCACTGGACCTGGGCCTTGAGCCTACCTCCCCGGGCACGTCCAGTGCCCTCCTGTGCCGTCCCTGTCTGGTCCCGTCCCTCCCGTCCACTCCATCCCCTCCATTCCCTCCCAGGCCCTGTCCTTTCCCTTGAGTCCCTGATTCCGGCCGGGACCCCTCGCCATCCCTCGTGGTCTCCCGTTGCAGGGCCTGGCTCCTTGCTTGAGCCCAGGCCGCTCTTCTGGAGGACCCTGTCCCTGTCCCATCCCCTCAGGCCCCTTGCTTGGGCCCCCTCCTGTGCCTGCCCTCTGGTCCCCTGGTGCTCTGTGTATCCTTGCCCTGCCCAGAAGAGAAACACCCCCTCCCCTGCGCGCCCCTCGCCTGGGCTCCTGGATCCGGTCCTGGCTCTCCCCACACCCCGGCTTGGGACCCAATGTCTCCCCCTCACGGTGCCCTCCTTTGGCCCTTGTTGGCCCTCAACAGTTGGTCCCCTGGTCCCTTGGTGAGGAACTAGTCCCCTGGGGCAGCGCAGTGGCCCTGTCTGGCCTGTGCGCCCTGCAGGCTCCCAATGGGAAACACAGTCCTGCCCCTCGCCGGGCCCCCTTGCTGCCCGCACCCTGACACCTGGCAGTGGACTTGGGCCTGGCCTTGCGCCGCTTTCCCCTGCGCTGTGCCCTCCCTAGCCCCGCCCCCACCCTCTGGCCTTGCCTGCCGCCCCCTAGCCCAGCGGAGCCCTCCCCAAGCCTGACCCTTCGCGCTCCAGTCCCCTGAGCCCCTGACCGAGTTTCCCGTGTCGCGTGGCGTGGCGTGGCGTCGTGTCTGCGCTGGGGGCCCCTTGCTTGGGCCCCCTACCGCGCTCCCCTAGGTGTCCCTCGCGCCTCCCTAGTCCCCCTCATCCTTGCGCCGCCCCCATCCTCCCCTTCCCTGCTTTCCCCTGGCGCGCGCGGTGCGTGCGTCCCCCTGTGTCGGGTCCGTCCCCTGCCTGGGGCCCCTTGCTTGGGTCCTGGCACTCACCCCTCGCCGCCCCCACCGTGACCCCCCGCGCCGAGCCCTCCCGTTGACCTCCTCCAGGCCCGCGTCCCTTGCCAGGCCCTCTTTGCCAGGTCCCTGTCCCAGGATTCGCATCTGGGCCAGGGCGCCTTATTAGGGAAACCGGCCTGCCCCTCGCCTGGGCCACTTGCTCTCCCTGGGCCCTGGGTCCTGCACCCTGCACCCTGAATACCCTTACACCTGGCCGTAGACCTGGGCCTCGAGCCCCCTCCCCTCCCCAGCCCCGTCCACACTCCTGAGACCCCTGCCCCAGGCCTTAGCCTTTGGCTCTGCCCCCCGCCCCAGCTCCTGGCTTGAGCCTGTGCTGTCCCTTGTGGCTCAGCTGCGCCCCTGGGCTCTGAAAGCGGGGCCCTTGCTTGGGCCGTCCTCCTGCTCCCCTTGGCTTGTCCGCACTGCCCTGGCCTTGTGCCGCCCGCCCCGGCCCTTCCCTGCTTTGCCCTTGCGTGGGCCCCGCCTCTAGTTCCCTAGCCCTGGCTCCTTGCTTGGGTCTGTGCGCCACGCCCCTGCGCCACCCTGCCCAGCCCTTCACTGGAGCTGCCCTCCCTTGGCCCGTGTCTCTTCCCTGACCCTGCCAGAGCCCTGGGCCTGATCCCTTGGCCAGGATGCTCCCCTGGTCCGGGGCAGTGGGCTTGGCCTCTTGGCGCCTTCGTGCTCCCTAGGGCACAAGGTAGCCCTGCGCCTTGCCCGGTCCCTTTGCCCTCCCTCTGCCCCGGCCCCCCCAACCCTGCTCCCCAAGCCCCGCTACCCGAGCCCCAGCCCCAGCCCCAGCCCCAGCCCTGGCACTGGACCTGGGCCTTGAGCCTACCTCCCCGGGCACGTCCAGTGCCCTCCTGTGCCGTCCCTGTCTGGTCCCGTCCCTCCCGTCCACTCCATCCCCTCCATTCCCTCCCAGGCCCTGTCTTTTCCCTTGAGTCCCTGATTCCGGCCGGGACCCCTCGCCATCCCTCGTGGTCTCCGGTTGCAGGGCCTGGCTCCTTGCTTGAGCCCAGGCCGCTCTTCTGGTGGACCCTGTCCCTGTCCCATCCCCTCAGGCCCCTTGCTTGGGCCCCCTCCTGTGCCTGCCCTCTGGTCCCCTGGTGCTCTGTGTATCCTTGCCCTGCCGAGAAGAGAAACACCCCCTCCCCTGCTCGCCCCTCGCCTGGGCTCCTGGATCGGGTCCTGGCTCTCCCCACACCCCGGCTTGGGACCCAATGTCTCCCCCTCACGGTGCCCTCCTTCGGCCCTTGTTGGCCCTCAACAGTTGGTCCCCTGGTCCCTTGGTGAGGAACTAGTCCCCTGGGGCAGCGCAGTGGCCCTGTCTGGCCTGTGCGCCCTGCAGGCTCCCAATGGGAAACACAGTCCTGCCCCTCGCCGGGCCCCCTTGCTGCCCGCACCCTGACACCTGGCAGTGGACTTGGGCCTGGCCTTGCGCCGCTTTCCCCTGCGCCGTGCCCTCCCTAGCCCCGCCCCCACCCTCTGGCCTTGCCTGCCGCCCCCTAGCCCAGCGGAGCCCTCCCCAAGCCTGACCCTTCGCGCTCCAGTCCCCTGAGCCCCTGACCGAGTTTCCCGTGTCGCGTGGCGTGGCGTGGCGTGGCGTCGTGTCTGCGCTGGGGGCCCCTTGCTTGGGCCCCCTACCGCGCTCCCCTAGGTGTCCCTCGCGCCTCCCTAGTCCCCCTCATCCTTGCGCCGCCCCCATCCTCCCCTTCCCTGCTTTCCCCTGGCGCGCGCGGTGCGTGCGTCCCCCTGTGTCGGGTCCGTCCCCTGCCTGGGGCCCCTTGCTTGGGTCCTGGCACTCACCCCTCGCCGCCCCCACCGTGACCCCCGCGCCGAGCCCTCCCGTCGACCTCCTCCAGGCCCGCGTCCCTTGCCAGGCCCTCTCTGCCAGGTCCCTGTCCCAGGATTCGCATCTGGGCTAGGGCGCCTGATTAGGGAAACAGGCCTGCCCCTCGCATGGGCCACTTGCTCTCCCTGGGCCCTGGGTCCCGCACCCTGCACCCTGAATACCCTTACACCTGGCCGTAGACCTGGGCCTCGAGCCCCCTCCCCTCCCCAGCCCCGTCCACACTCCTGAGACCCCTGCCCCAGGCCTTAGCTTCTGGCTCTGCCCCCCGCCCCGGCTCCTGGCTTGAGCCTGTGCTGTCCCTTGTGGCTCAGCTGCGCCCCTGGGCTCTGAAAGCGGGGCCCTTGCTTGGGCCGTCCTCCTGCTCCCCTTGGCTTGTCCGCACTGCCCTGGCCTTGTGCCGCCCGCCCCGGCCCTTCCCTGCTTTGCCCTTGCGTGGGCCCCGCCTCTAGTTCCCTAGCCCTGGCTCCTTGCTTGGGTCCGTGCGCCACGCCCCTGCGCCACCCTGCCCAGCCCTTCACTGGAGCTGCCCTCCCTTGGCCCGTGTCTCTTCCCTGACCCTGCCAGAGCCCTGGGCCTGATCCCTTGGCCAGGATGCTCCCCTGGTCCGGGGCAGTGGGCTTGGCCTCTTGGCGCCTTCGTGCTCCCTAGGGGACAAGGTAGCCCTGCGCCTTGCCCGGTCCCTTTGCCCTCCCTCTGCCCCGGCCCCCCCAACCCCGCTCCCCAAGCCCCGCTGCCCGAGCCCCAGCCCCAGCCCCAGCCCCAGCCCCAGCCCCAGCCCGGGCACTGGACCTGGGCCTTGAGCCTACCTCCCCGGGCACGTCCAGTGCCCTCCTGTGCCGTCCCTGTCTGGTCCCGTCCCTCCCGTCCACTCCATCCCCTCCATTCCCTCCCAGGCCCTGTCCTTTCCCTTGAGTCCCTGATTCCGGCCGGGACCCCTCGCCATCCCTCGTGGTCTCCCGTTGCAGGGCCTGGCTCCTTGCTTGAGCCCAGGCCGCTCTTCTGGAGGACCCTGTCCCTGTCCCATCCCCTCAGGCCCCTTGCTTGGGCCCCCTCCTGTGCCTGCCCTCTGGTCCCCTGGTGCTCTGTGTATCCTTGCCCTGCCGAGAAGAGAAACATCCCCTCCCCTGCTCGCCCCTCGCCTGGGCTCCTGCATCGGGTCCTGGCTCTCCCCACACCCCGGCTTGGGACCCAATGTCTCCCCCTCACGGTGCCCTCCTTCGGCCCTTGTTGGCCCTCAACAGTTGGTCCCCTGGTATCTTGCTGAGTAACTTATGTCTATGGCCCTTTTAGCTTCTATTTCTGATGTACCCCTTTGTCTGCTTTCTTTTCCAGGTTGCTCAACTGGTAGGGCTGTAGGCTTGGCCTTTTGGTTTCTTTGGCTTCTTTTGGGCCTAGCATCTCTTCCTGTTTAATGTTTTCTTTGTCCTCCTTCAGCCAGGGCCCTAGTGCCCAATTCTGGCTCCCAGCAGGAGATCCAGGCCTTTGTCCTTCCTCTCCCTCTGCCCTTCTCTCCTCTCCCTTCTTTCCCTATTCTGTCTGTTTTCTTGAAGTTCCTCCCAGTCCTCTCTTGTTTCACTTTCTTGCTTTTTCCGGCTCTTTGCTTGAGCCCCAGCTTTTCTTCTGGTGTACCCTTTTCTTGTTCCATGAACTGAGACCCTTGATTTTGACCCCTTTCTGTGCCTCTTGTTTTTCCCTTGCTCTCCTTGGGTCCCTGGTTCCGTACACTGAATCCTTATATTTGTAGTAGTCTTTGGCCTGGAGAGTTTGTTCTAGTGTTTCTACCACCTCCGTTTTCCTCCCTGGCCCTGTCCACTTTAGTGAACTCCATTCCCAAGCCTTAGCCCTTGACTCTACCTTCCTTGTAATGTCTCCTGGGTTGAATCTCTAGTGGCCCTTGTTGCTCCGTGTGACCTTAGGCTTAACAGTGCCTCTTTGCTATTTTCCTCTCTCCAGACTGTTAGTGCTGCTTGTCATCTCTGGCTTTTCTCTTCTTATTGATTTCTTTTTGTCCTCTGTGTGGACCTAGGAGACGTGTGCATTTTATCACTGACGTGTTAATTTGCAATGGCTCATCATGATACACTGAGATTTTCTCAGATATATGTCATTTGATTCATCTTGAAGCCAAGCCATCTTGAAAGTATTTAGAATTTACTGTATGTTTAGTGAACAGTTTTTGAATCAATAAAATAGTGAGTATATTCTACTTACCTAAGGAGACAAGTGTCAGCATTGTCATTTGTTTCTTACCAAATTGTATTCTGCCTTTAATTAGTTTGAGGCATTGCAGTTTGTTGAAAATTAAGACCACGACACCTTTCAGGATATTATTGGAATGAATCCGGAGAAATGCAATGAAGACTGAGAAGAAGGACACATTCCTTTTCTTATGGAAAGAGATCTCACGTCTACTCGTTCACTCCGACCAGTAATACCCACACTCCCACGCTGGGATTTTGGTAGAGCTGCTACTCACAGTATGGTATCATCCAAACATAGCTAATGGTCCTTGTTCTGGTGCATTGAACATATTGTTTCCCCTCCCTGCAGTTATCAGTTTTCGTGGACTCGGTGGAACCCAATGACTCCAACATTTGTGAGAGGAACCAAGTAATAATTCCAAGTGGAAACTTCAACAATTTCAAAGCACGGGGATGATCTACAAGCGCACAAACTCACAGTAATTTTAGATGTGTATTACAAAATTCAAGGTACGCTGCAATTGAAATGATGGCCAAAAGAAGACAATTCCATCCAAGCTCATTTTCCTGCCTTCTTCCTTCCCTTCCTTTCTTCCTTCTTTCCCCCTACTCTCCATATTTTGTTCCTTTCTTTACATTAGGCAGTACCAGTGACAATAGCCTGTCCATGGATGGTGGTGGCAATTGGAAGGTCAAGGAAGTGTGGTAAGCTAGAACATCGTGTGAGTCTATTCAAGAAGGTTTAGAGGAGAAATTATTGGGTTCTGAGGGTTTTAGATCAATAAGTGAATTAATCCCCAGATGGTACTAACTGAGTGGCTACACAGGTGCTGTGTAGCTAGAAGTGGTGGGCCTTTGGGGGCATGTCTTTGGGATATATATTTTATATCCAGCACAGTGGAGTCTCCGTCTGCTTCCTGATCGTCGTGTGATCCACTTCCCTCCACCTCACTCTTCCACCATAATGTTAAGCCTCACTGTGAACCTGGAAGAATGGAGCCTGCTGTCTGTGGATTAAGACCCCTGAAATGGTGAGCCCCCCCAACAAAATTTTCCTTCTCTAAAATTGTTCTTGTTAGGTACTTTTAGTCATAGCAGTGAAAAAGCTGAATAAAATAGACCTTTTCCTGGTCATGCAGAATTAGAACAGGACAGAGGAGGACAAGTCAAACTGGTTGGAAGCAGAGGACTTTCATTTTCTCAAGGAGCCAGAGCACCATGACAGATGGCTGGGCAATCTACATAGTAGAACTCAAGGCAATAGCCTAGACAGATCTCCTGCCAAATGAGAGGTTAGGAACACTACCTGGGCAGTCCCCATGTGGGCCAGATCTTTGCTCTGATTGGGATGACCCAGGTAAACTTAGGAAGATTTAGGAGTCCAAAACTTGTACTGGGACCCATAGAATTTGACATTGGTGACTATGAGTCAGTTCCGTATCCACTGGCCACGGATAATAAAAGTTTCCCCTGCATGACTTGCTCTTCTAAGATTCCCAAGAATGGGGAGGCCTGAGGCTAGAACCAGGGTTTGTCTGTTACAAGAAGGTATGGAAGGTAGGGATTTGATGATTAAAAGTGACTCTCAAAATGACTTACTGCCATTATAATATTCACTCCCCAAGTAAGCACAGGTGGTACCCGCAGTTTTCTCACTTTTTAAAATCATGATCCTTTTTATTGCTTCCCTGCTTTTTGGACCACCAGGGATGCAGCAGTAAAACCTGAGAGATTTGGTTATTTGGGCTTATGCTGTTGATGAATCTCTCTTGAATGTCTCATTTTCCTTTTTTTTTTTTTCCAGAAAGAGTAGTTTATACAGATAGTAGCATTTGAGGATGTTCCTTCAATTTTGTCACTCCTCTAACTAGGTAACATGTTAATCTGGTGTTGATAATGTTGGCCATTGAGACAGACTGACCAGTCCTAATGGAGGACTGTGTGGGCCTCTGTGGCAGCAACGACCCACGTACTTCTTTCAGTATCCACATGGTTCCCCCTTTCTGGCTTTCAGATGCAAAATCAAAGAAACTTAAAATCTGAAGGGAAAATTCCCTGGAGCTCAACAGCTTGGACATTGTATTCATTGTTTGTTCAAATTTTCCATGATATAGTTTACAAAAAAGATATAGACAATATATATCACTTTAGTAGGGAAAGGTGTAAATCAGAATGAAAAACTTACTGTTAATGCTGTTTTTTGGCTTTTTTTTTTTTTGAGGTGGGTTATTTTTTTCCTCAGATATCTGTAACCAAAGTAAAGTCTGGACAGATAGGTTTTCTTGGGTATTGAAAAGATGTCTATTGAGATCTGTTTAGATTTGAGGCAAAATGGCCAATAGCCTAAAACAATAAGTACGTATCGACCTAAAACACAAATTCATAATGCTTGAAATATTTTTCAAGAGAAAACCAAATTAAATTATATAATAAAGCAGTATGAAATAAATTATATAATCAGACTTCAGTTTCAATATTCTTGACAGTATGGCTCAAAGAATACTCTTCCATGGCACCAATATTATCAGGTTATGGGAGGGAATACATGTATGAAGTTCCACCTTTTCTGCCTATGTTCCCAAATTAACTTTTGTTCAGAAAAAGTTACCAACTCTTTGCATTGTCTCCCCTGGAAAAACCAGGAACTTCCAAACCCAATATTCTTTAAAAATGTGTTAAACCAAAGCTCTTTCTTTAAGGGGGTAATCTTCCCCTAATTTATTTAGATGACTTTGCTCATGCTTATGATATTATAACCAGAGAGGAACAAGCATTTTTCAATTAAAAGTAACTGTGAATTGAAGGATTCATTTTAGCATGTGGAACTAAGTAAAGAAACCAGAATATATTTATTTCAAGCAAAATAACAAGTTGTAAATGCTTGCAAAACATTTGAAGGTCTGGGTAAACCAAGGATCAATTTATGTAATAATGTAATAGGATTGTGTTTCACAAGTAATATCTGTTGTTAGGCATCTTATTCCCAAAATCTCCATAAAATTTATTTGAATTTCTTGTGCACAGTATGCTACAACTGACAACGCTGGAGTCTGGCCTAACAGATACTTTTCTAAAGAGTGGCGTTCACTTGAAACTCAGAAGAGGTAACCTGTATCTACCAAGTTATGTGACCCTAATAACCCATACAAGGTTTTCTAATTTCTATGATCATTATCTGTAAATGGGATGGTGCGCTTTGCCCAGAAGAAGTAACTTGGTTACCTCCTGGGATGGTCTCTCCCCTGTTGCCCAGGTCTGTGAGTTCACATGGTGTGCACAAGTATGTGACCACACACTGAGGAGGAGCTGGTGCTCAGGGAGCAACTGGTCCCAAAACACTTGCGAAGAATCCCTGTCTAAGCGGCTTTCAACCTTCAAGAGTTTTCGGATAAGTAAAATTCAAAGAAAATGAAAGGTGACAAATGTAAAGTTAGCAATTTTTGTGAGTATAAACACAATCAAAAACACCAAGAAGTGGAGAGGAGTGTCAGCTTAGTGAAAGGTTGGTTTACTGATGAAATTTCCCTTTGGTAAATTAATTTTAATTATAAAGAAATTTTTGAAGTTATTTTTATTGACCTCCTATATTATGTGATCTTGATGTAGGTCATTTATGACCAATAGTGATATATTTGTCCTCTAAAAGGCTGAAAATTTAGCTTAAGCTAGCTTCTACATTCATGTTGTGTCTGGAAATGCAAATGAACATAGACTAAAACAGAATGTGTTGTGAAATGATGTGAATTTTTTTCACTGATAAAAAAAAATGTATGATGTTTCAATCAGTTTTCACAATACTAGCTTGTCATAGCCTCATTCAACATCCTAGACATCCCAGTATGTTTATCTGGGCAGCTGTTTCATGAGGTATAGGTGAACACTAGCAGAATCCATTTGCTTCATTAATGTTCTTGATGTCATTCCATTTACTGTAGTCTTCTTGATGTACCATTGTTATGCCAATGGATATACTGCTAGGTAGATTCAAAGCATGACTACCCCTCTATGACTGTATCAGTGAAGAACAAAATGAAAGTGATAAAGGATTGAGATACAGAACTTTTACAAAACCTCTAATAAAAAAGATTTCCACTAGAATGTACAAAGCTGCAATGAGACAGATCAATCTTAAGTGCATAATATCGTGGCAGAGGAACTAATCTGAAGTCTTCAAAAGGTAAGATGGAGATCCACAGGTATCCCAAATGAAGGTATGTATCAGTATTTTGATAATTTTCACATCTTCTGTGAACCACAGATTTTGATATATAATTTTTTATCATAAGACGTAAGATCATTATATGTATACAATAAAATTAAAGAATGAGTCTGATGAATTCTTAATGACAAGTCTTAAATGCATAATGTGTAACGAATCCATTTATTATCTCCTAGTCGTGTCCAGTTTCACATGAATGATTGCAATTGAATGCCCCTAAAGAACACCTGCTGCTTTTTGTGTTTCCTCCAACTTCTCTTCCTGTGCCAGTGGTCTATCTGCAGAGCAGCCTATCCAGGTGAAGAGTTTCTTACTATAGAACATCACATGGTGATGGTTACATAGAATGTAAATCTTAAGCATTAATACAAAAGACAACCCAGAATTTTTCCACATTGAAGATTAACTGTTTCCTGATTTGACCTTTTTAAAAAATGTAATAATATATACTGTTTTATAAAATAAGTAGGCATTATTAAAAGTTTTCTCATTTAGGAAAGAATCCCACAAGAAAGGTACATTGACTTCATGCCACAGTATTTTAAAAGTACTATAGAAGCAAACTTGTTTTTTGTGAAAAAAAAAAAATAAAAACTGCTCATGCAAAATCAATTCCACCAAGGCAATTTCATTTCCCAGCACACTGCCCTGATTAGATGGAAGCACTTTATTTGAGTGATCAGGAACTATAACACGAGCCACCCTGAAAGAAGTTGTTGGAATCTGTTGCTTTGATAGTTTCTACATGATAACAGCTATATTAACTTCAACTTCCAAACTGTCACAAGTGTGTCTTCGATCTCACTTATTTTCCTGGGCTTCAGTTCCCTGTACTAATTTCCTGTTTAGGTTCTGTCGTATCATAATCTTAAAATCAATGTATCTGAGATCTGAAATTAATTTTATTGTCTTCTATTCAGATCAGATATTCTCACAATCTGCTTTTTAAACTACCCATGCCAGCCATGAAGTTAACAAGAAACTCCAAATAGTGACATTTAGAAACTTCAATATTATGACCCAGTCTCCTCCTATTTAGGAAATCTTCTATGGTCTCACTTTTGTGTTTACGTAGTATTTTTTTTTTTTTTTTTTTTTTTTTTTTTTTTTTTTTAATTTGGTGCCAGGGATTAAACCGAGGGACCCTTAGCCACTGAGCTACATCTCTAGCCCCTTGTTTTATTTGCCAAGTTGCTTAAGGCCTTACTAAGTTACAGGGGCTGGCTTTGAACTTGTGATCCTCCTGCCTTAGCCTCCCTAGCCATTGGGTTGTTTTATTCTTTTTCTCAACCCCTTCCTCATGTAGTCTACACCCCTCTTTCAGTAACACCTCTTGATTAACTTAAGCCAGAAGGCACATCTGATACTTTGGGCCATAGAGATTGGTTGATGAATAGGCAGGTGACTAAGATGCTAGTAAGTATTTTTAAGAGGTTTCTCAGAAAAGCAGCTTCATTATCCTTCAGTGGAGATAGGCTCTTTCTCTTGGAAATTAGGGGGAAAAAGACATAATTCTTCTACAGTTGCTACTGCTTTCTTATAACTGAAAAGTATATAAATTTGGGCTTAAGCAGAAAGCACAGGACAAATTAAGAGAAACTAGATTCTGAGTGACATTGTTGAACCATTAGATATGACTGACCAGAAACGTATTCTTTTTAGGATTTTACATTTGTTGGTAAAAATGTTGCCTATGTCATTTGAGCTAGTTTAAGTTATGTATTTTGTTTCTTGCAACCTAAACATTCCTAAAAAAGTACATCTTTCAGTTTGTGGTTTTCCTTTTATTAGGTGATTTATTCCCATCTATGTTATAATGGCAAATGTTTCTTACTTCGTATTAGGCCAGAAGTTTGGAACTTTCAAAGCTGTACATCCGGTGTGTTTATGGCATCCATTCCCCGCTGCAGGTGACCTTGCTTATCCTTCATTCCTTTATACAAGCAGATCTCATTTTATTGCACTTTGCTTTACTGCATTTTTGAGATATTTTATTTTATTTTACAGATTGAAGTTTTGTAGCAGCCCTGCATCAAGGAGTTAACACCACTTTCTGAACAGCTAGGATGATGATTAGCCTCTTTTACCAATAATGAATTTTTAAATTAAGGTACATGTACTGGTTTATAGACATAATGCTATTACACACATAACAAATCATATCTTTTATATACACTGTGAAACAAAACTTCAATGTGCACTGGGAAACCAAAGAAATGTGTGTGATAATTTATTCCACTATATTCTTCATTGTAGTGGTCTGGAGCAACCAACAATACCTCTGAAGTATGCCTATACATTAAATTAATACAAGTCTGAATTGAGACTGGAGGTTTAAGTAAGTCATCCATGGAAAGGTAAAGGAAAAAAGCATTCCAGGAAAAAGGCATAGCTTGTGAAAAGTCATGGAATAATGGATGGTACATGCTATTTTCTTTTTTTTTAATGAGTTTTTTTTAATTTTTTTATTGGTTGTTCAAAGCATGATATGTCAAGAGCTTTGTAATGTTTTGAGGGTTTTTTTTAATGTTTATGTTATTTATTTATATGTGGTGCTGAGGATCGAACCCAGGGCCTGACACATGATAGGCGAGTGTTCTACCAGTGAGCCACAAGCCCAGCCCCACACATGCCATTTTCAAGAAACTTCGGGCTGTTCTCTAAGGTGAGAGCAGAAGACACAGGTTTTGCAGAATCAACACTTGAGAATGGATTGGAGTGACCTGATGCCAGATTTGTTATTGTCTTTCTCACATTTTGTTTAAAACCAACCAAAAAAATTAACAAACATAAAATCAACCTTTGTTGTGATCCCAACTTCCCTCTTATTCTTCTCTTCATGCTGCGTTGGTGTCCATATTTTATCATTTATTACTTTCTAATATCCAGCACTTTAAATTGTGTTGATTTCCAGTACATTTCCTTAAACAGGGAAAATTCTAAATCTTAAGTAGACTGCATTGAATTGTATTCTGTCTTCAGTTCTGACCCATATTCAAAGCATGTAATTGGCTTCATTGAGTATTATAAAAAATATTTTGGAAATTAGAGAGATTATTGTTGATATTTAAGTGGATCACAATAAAAACTCATTTACAAGATCCTGAATGTGAAGTGAATTGTTAAGCAAAAGAGGGTTAAGCACCTAAGTATTTTTTAAAATTTATTTTTTAGTTGTAGTTAGACACAATACCTTTATTTTATTTATTTTTAGGCGGTGCTGCGGATCGAACCCAGGGCCTCTCTCGGGCTAGGCGAACGCTCTACAGCTGAGTCACAACCCCAGCATCCTACTCCAACACCCTAAGTGCCTCCTTTTTAAAAAAGAAGGGAATTTAATTCTATCTAGTGAAATAGGAAACTCAAGAAATGGTAAGCTACAGAAATATCTAATTGTGTGCTTTTTGTTGGTTTGTTTCACTTTGGAAAGCTATTTTGCCAAAAGTATATGTTCTGAGAAATACAGGACTCTGTTCCAATAACTAAGCTCTTGTCTTTCATGGGAAACCAGGCCCTCTGTACTCTAAGCCACCTTGCTTTGCTGGGATAGGGATTCCGCACTTTATTTTTGCCCTCTGCATTCTCTTTTTAGGTTCCAATATTGGGAGCACTAGAAGGAAAACAGAAGCGTGTAGGAGACAGTGCAGCCATCCCTCTTTGAGCTTCCTACCTGTCTGCCTTTCCTTCACATGAGCATCGTCTGTCCTTGCTTCTTCACTCCAGTCAGCAGCAACTAAACGCAATTCAGTTGTTTTTTTTTTTTTTTCATTTTCTGTGAGTTAGTTTCTCAGTATATACTCAGAAACACTGGAATCAGTCAACTACTCCTAGAGTTTTTTTCCAGAGGGCTCTAGTAAATCATTACGAGGCCCTCAGGATCTCTCTTTGGTTTTAAAATTATTACAACTTAAGTTTCTAATTTTAATAATCATTAAAACTTAGTTTTGAATTCTGTAATAGCTCTGAGTTCTGTTTTTCACTGTCACTCACCTAGCTAATAACTTCTTACTTAAATAATTATTTTGAATTCTCATTGTTCATATAATGAATATACAGAATTCAAGTAATGAAGCAGAACCAGAAGGGTCCTATATATCAATATAAATGCATATTTATGTATATATGATTTATAGAAAACATATATGCATATATATATACACACATACTTGTACATATACATTTACATATACTTGTTCCTTGGTATCTACAGGGGATTGGCTCCAGTCCCCCACCCCCAATGAATACCAAAATTTATGGATGCACGAGTCTCTAATATAAAATATTGTCAATATTTCCATATTATCTGTATACTTCCTCATACATACTCTAAAAAACATCTAAAAACCTCTAGATTACTCATAATACCTAACACAATGTATCTGCTATGTAAGGAGTTTTAACACTGTATTTGGGGAGGCATAATGACAAGAAAAATGCCAATATGTGTTTAGTAAAGAGAAATGTTTTTTCTAACTATTTTTTATCTGTGGTTATTTGAACCCTCAGATGCAGAATACACAGACACGATGAATCGATTGGGTATACGAATTGGCTTAGAGTATTGTGGATGCTGGGTCATCACTTCTGAAATCAACACAATAGCCCATCCGGAAGGGTTGACTGCAGCATTTTGCAGGCTCGAAAGCTACTGTCCCCAGGTGAGATTTCTTCCTTAGGGTACTCAATTCTGCTCTTAAAGTCTTTCAGTTACTGAATCAGATCCACTTAGTTCATCTAGAATAATCTTCTAAAGTTAAAGTCAATTGATCATGGGTTTTAGTCATACCTACAAAATACCTCCACAGTAAAAGTAGATTGATGTTTGATGTCTTAACTGGTGACTGTAGCCTATCCACATTGACACAGACCATGACCATCACAGTTAGGGTGGTTTCCTACCTTGATATGTACCTCCAACTCACACAGACCTTCCACTATCTGTAGATTGCTGGACTTTTTTTCTGGCTGAATAAATAATGGGAAAGAATTGCTTGGTGAATTTCTCATTCTAATTCCCTGAAGAGATCACAAAAGCTAAATCACCTGTGAATCCAAAGGGCAGACTCCAGCTCTTTGTCTTTGCATATCCTCAAGAGTGACCTATCTTTAATAAATTTGCTTCTATTCCTGCCTTTGGCTTCTTGTATTTGATTATTGTTAATAAATTATGAGGAATACAACTTAAAGCTTTATTGAATAACAAACTATGTTTTCATTAAAATAGTGAATTAAATACAGTGTTCTTGATTTTAATATTATCAACCTTTTAGCTTTCTGAATATTTCCATCAGATGGCTACATATAAGAACTGCTCTAAAACATTCTATCTTTTTCTCTTCTATTCATTTATTGTTTTGATCCAAGGCAAGATACCTAGTTAGCTCTATGACCTTCAGTTCCTTTCCCTGTTTATTTCCCATGGTTCTGTGAGGTTCAAGTGGAGAATGTCAAGAAAGATGCTCATGGGTGCCTGCTGGGAGGCACTCTCTACTTCAGGGAATTTACTAGGATTTCAAAAAGAGATGCACAGAGCCATTCTGTTTCCTCTGTTCTAATATTTTAACTCAGTTTTCTATTTCTATTTAGAAAAGCTTTATTTGGCCTCTGGATTTATTTGTTGAACTTGCTATTCCAATAAAAATCATCTAAGAAATTGTTTCCTTTGGAAGGCAGTTATAAAGAGATGTGTGACTTTGATTTTCTAGATTTGTTTTTCAGAATGATAGATACGACAGAGATTGTTTGACTTCTGTTAACCTAGCATTCCTAAATAGCACTTATAGAACTGGCGAGCCAAAATTAGACCCAAGACTAAAGGGAGATTTAACCTGCCCTCCATCACAGCCTTTACTAATGCTCTGAAAATAAATGCACTTGTATCTTAGTTTTAGTGCATCTGGTCCTCCTGCTGATATGACTGTGGTCTCATTGCTATAGACTTGAGAATAATTTCCTGACTGCTGAGAACACAGTACCAGGGAGTGTGGAATGAAAGTCCATTTCATGTTTCCTCCTGGACGAACTATACCATTGCATTCTGGAGTTTGTTTCTGAAATGCCTAACTCAGTAAGCACAAAACACTGAGCATAGGACAGATTGTTACTCTGCCAGATAGTCATCTCCTCAGACATACCCAGGAATGGATATTGGAATGAAAAACTAAGGACAAAAGAGTTTGGATAGACATGTGTATTAGTTTGTTAGAGATGCTATAACAAAATACTACAGAATTTGTGGCTTAAATAAGGGAAACATTTTTT
Organism: Callospermophilus lateralis; assembly: GCF_048772815.1. Classification (NCBI taxonomy): domain Eukaryota; kingdom Metazoa; phylum Chordata; class Mammalia; order Rodentia; family Sciuridae; genus Callospermophilus; species Callospermophilus lateralis. Next base: position 21,773,581 of record NC_135310.1, on the reverse strand, counting down.
TTACAGTCTAGAATCTGAGAAGTCTAAGGAATATTTGATTCCTCCTGAGACCTCTCTCCTGTGGTCCCTGAAATTAAAGGAAATGTGAGAAAATCACAGACTTTGGGAAGTTTCTGTCAATGGAAAATGAAGATATAGAAATAAACTGTACTTCAGTTTTACATCACCTATTGACATGCTTTTGACTTTCAGGATCTTGGTCAAGAAAAGATGATTATGCCAGAATGTATCCAAGAAGAACCCCTCCAATTGGACTACCTTCTGCAGTAGACTGCCAAGGTTTTGGTTCTAATGGCCCTTCTCCAGAGGACTCTTCTTGGATTACTCATGCTGTTTCATCTCCTGGACTTGAGAAGAGCAGATAGATACTGGGAGCACAGATTCCCTCCACCCAGGATTGTCCACTAGTCAGTAGCTGACTGGTCCATAATCAGGAAGCCCAACACCCCATGTAGAAGCAGGACAGATTGCAGTAGTAAGAAACGAACACCTGACAACAACCTTGGGCATCAGATTGAAGTTGGAACTTTACTAGAAATTTCAGCTTTTCGTGGTTTCTTCTCTGTTCATGTTCTATTCCCCCAACTCCTGTCAGTTACTCTGGCAATGTGTCCTTCATAAATTATTTGCACATAAATCTTTGACTCAGTGTGTGTTTCTGACGGACTTAACCTAAGGCAACTTCTGTGACTACATTTTATTGTACTTTGTTTAAGTTCCTTGGAAGTAACTACATATTAAATCCAGACACTGTGATGAAAGGGGATTAAAACAGGAATCAGAGTTTAACTTTTACTCTGCCATTTATCAGCTTAGAGTCTGGGTCGGTCATTCTAGTGCAAAAAGGCAGAAAAAATCTATTCAATCAGTCTTTAAATTAAAAAAAAAGATTTTCTTCTGTATATAACACCAAATAATAGGGTATTCTGACTTCAGGCATGATTTGTACTAAAAATTGTCTCATTCCTTCTGGCTTCTCCCTGAATTATGGCAAGACAGGCACCATGAACTCTAGATTTACATCTTAATGTCCATCAATCTCTGCAGGAAGGCATCCATTGAGTCCCTGTGTTAGTCACCTTCATATTACCATAATGAAATATCTGAGAATATTAACTTATAAAGAGAAAAGGTAGATGGCAATGGTGGGGACCCTGTGGGGGAGGAAATTGCTCATATCATGAGTTGGAAAAAGAGAAAGGGCTACCCAAGGTCCTCTAATGCCCTTTTTGGGGAATGCCTCCAATGAAGGTCCTCCTAAGGACATCGTACAAGGCTCTGGCTCCCAAAAGTTCCTCAGTCTCCCAGTCGGACCACTTTGAGAACCAAGTCTTTAATGAATAGGCCTTTGGGGAACATTTGACATTCAAGCTGTAATTGTCACCCCAAACACCAACATTCCTTGAATTTCCTCTGATTGGTCCAATATAGTGCACATGCCTGCCCTTGTACCAATGAATGTGTCTGCTTGGGTAGTTCTGGAGCAGATTTTCTTCTCTGAAGCCAGAACAGAGTCATCTTTATATTGACTGAGAGTGGGGAAGATATAGAATCCTGAAAAGAAAAAAAATGAGGTATAAGAAAAGTGAGTGGATACTGAGCAAATAATTAATTAGCTCATAGAGTGAGCATGAATGAGAAAATTAACATTTATAAACCATAATATCCTTACTGTTCATTGGGGATACAGTAGTGATTGCAAAAAGTTGTTGTGATGATTAAATGATAAGTATAGAAAAGTTTTCAGCACAGTGCCCGCAGGTCATACTTCCTCAGTGCATGGTAGCTATTATTAGTACCCCATTGGTGGAGTTAGTTGGTCACCACAAGGCCCCCTCTGCCTAAAGAATTTCATATTCTACTTTAGGTGTTCAGTAACACAATAAGATGTCAGGGAATAAACTAAGGCTGAACCAACATCCTGTGGACAGGGGCCTGGAATGTCAAAGCACCCAGGCGCAAGTGCTTAAAGATTTAATAGAAGGCAATTCTGTCAATTTTTAAAATCCATTTGTAATTATTATTTCATCATAAGATCAAGAAGTACATTTTAGGGTTGATGAGATTTTGGAGGGAAATTAGTAGAGTAATGTAGAAATATTGCGTTTTGGGTATCTCTTTGCAGCTTCACGCAATGCCTGTGAAATTGCTGACTAAATGGTAAAAAAAAAAAAAAAAACCTACATGATGTACAGAATTTTATTCTAATGATCATGAGGGTGAGCATGAGACGATGATGAGTACCATCTGTGGCCCTTAATAGAAAAAATAAATTTATATCACACAGCCATGTGTTAGGTGATAGTGGAACAAATTCCCATCATATATTATATCTTGTTGAGTTTCTAGGTGTCCTTTAATCATTTCCTGATTGAATGTAAATATATTCAAATTAAACAGTGCAAACTGCCTTTACAGTTAAACTTTAGTTTTTTTTCCTGAAAATAACCTAAACAATTACAATTTTTTTAATATTCAATTGGTCCTGTTCCCGTAGACCCACACAGAAGAAAAGAGGAAGTTAAACAAGAATTCTGGCTTTATCTTTATTTTTTTCTTTGAAACTGAAAAATATGTATTTCATCCTGGAAGTAATTTTGTATTTATAATTTTATGGTTAATAAAAATTCTTTCTTTAAAAAGGTGGGTTTTTTTTAACTTTGGGAAAAATGTTCTCCTCAGAACATATGTTCCCTTCTTGTCACAGGATAATGTCATTTCATTCATTTTGAGAAGAAACAAAATTATCAGCTACTCAGACATACCCATTTGCTCAATGTTCTGAATAGATAGGGAAGACCTAGAGGGGTCAAAATGTATGATTTTCCCATTAGTAATGGCTCAGGGCTCAATGGCCTCTTTCTTGCCAACTTGATCATGTGGGCTTCATTGAAGAACAGGAAATAATGTTTCAATGATTTTTTTTAAAAAACAGAATCCATTTGATCTATTATGAAAATGAACAGATAAATCAGAATTTGTTAAAACTGTGATGGGTGAACAGGTGGGGGTTTTGTTTGTTTGTTTAACACAAGCCTTGCTTCTGGGAGAAGTCCCAAGTATGCCATGCTCCAATGCATTTGTTGAGAGGCTACTTAGGGTGATATCATCGCCTTGGAAATAAACCAGGAGTACTGCAGTGTAATGTGGGCTTCATAAAAGTACAGCTGAGAGTCAAAGTGCATTTTATTTTAGACTGTATTCAATTTTACAACTGCATAAAATTGAAGAAAAATATCTTTGGCTGCAGGGAATTCAGAGGAATATTGCTGGTAGATGACACAACTAGAAATATCCAACTTATGAATATGACAAAATTATTAAATATTATTAAACTGTCCTAACATATTTGTTTAATAACTCTAACTACAAATTTCCATATGAACTAGTCTTGTTTTACTTCACTAGTAGCAGCATGCATGTAGTAAAACGGAAATTTAAGAAATAACAAATTTTTAAATAATTATTAATTTTAGTAACACACAAAACTGTGAGATGGAATCACATTCACATATTAAGAAGAATTAGCTCTCTACATACATACCAAATTTTCCAAGGTATTTAAGAATTGCAAAGTAAAAAAGGAATAAATCTATGAGCTCATGATCAGCTATATAACTATTAATATATAATATTTTTTTTCTTTTTAATCATACATAACAGTAGAATGTAGTTTGATATACATACATGTAATATAACTTTCTTGTGGTTGTACATGATGTAGATTTCATACTAGTCATGTATTCGTATATGAACATAGGAAAGTAATCTCCTATTCATTCTGTTTTTCTTATTCCCACCCCCTCTCCCTTTCCTTCATTTTACTTTCTGTAATCCAGAGTACTTTTATTCTTCCCTACACCCCCCTCTCTTATTGCCTATTAGCATCCACATATCAGACAAAACATTCCACCTTTGTTTTTTTGGGATTGGCTTATTTCACTTAGTATGATAATCTCTAGTTCCAAACATTTACTAGCAAATATCATAATTTCATTTTTTCTTTATGACTGAATAATACTGTGTATATGTGCCATATTTTCCTTATCCATTCATCTGTTGAAGGGCATCTTGATTGGTTCCATAGCTTAACTATTGTGAATTGAACTGCCATAAACCTTGATGTGGCTGTGTCACTGTAAAATGCCGATTTTAAGTCCTTTGGGTATATGTCAAGCAGTGGGATAACTGGGTCAAATGGTGTTTCCCTTCCAAGTTTTCATACTGCTTTGCACAGTCGTTGCATCTGCTGAGAGCCACAGCTGAGTCGGAATGGCCCCTGGCATTTTGCCAATAGTATTGATTGACAGGCGAGGCATTACTATCCGCTTCAGCTGCTACTTTGCAGTTCTCACTCTACTTTGGATGTCTTGTGAGGATTCCCGGAGAGTTCCCATTGGTTGGGGAAGTGCAGGAGGAGAGATTTCCTGAGGATATTTCCGGCTGCTGGTTCCTGGAGGAGCTGCCAGGCGTGGTGGAGGAGTTCCTACCAGAAATGGATGAGTTTACCTTTCCCCCCATATTCTCGCCAACATTTATTGTAACTTGTATTCCTGATAATTGTCATTCTGGCTGGAGTGAGATGAAATCTCAGTGTAGTTTTGATTTGCATTTCTCTGATTCTAGAGACACTGAACATTTTTTTCATATATTCATTGACCAATTATATTTCTTCTGTGAAGTTTTTGTTCAGTTCCTTTGACCATTTATTGGTTGTTTGGGTTTGTTGTTGTTGTTTTTCTCTCCCTCCCTTCCTTCCTTCCTTCCTTCCTTCCTTCCTTTCTTTTTTTGTTGGTGTTAAGATTTTGAGTTCTTTATATATCCTGGACATGAGTGCTCTATTTGAGGTATACAGGTGGTGAAGATTTTCTCCCATCTGTGGCTCTCTCTTCACATTCTTGATTGTTGCCTTTGCTTTTTAGTTTGATACCCTCCCATTTATAGATTCTTGATTTTACTTCTTGCACTTCAGGCATAGAATGATTCTTCAAGCCTAAGCTCCAGAGTTGATGACCTCCAAGGAAGACTAGAACTGTGAGCCGAGTTTACAATGAACCTTATTTCTTGTTCTTCAAATGTTTCTATGTAAAAGTCAGCAGAATATTATAATAATATCACATGTATATACACATCATCCATATTCAACAATTATCAGCATTTTCTATACTTGCTCCTTATTTTGTTTCTTTTCTGTTTTATTTTGAAGTATTTTAATGCATATCTTAAACATTAATATGTCATCACTAAGGACCTTGCTATACAAACATCTCCAAGTATAAGTGAATATTTACCTGCATGCACACAATACCATTATCTCCTTCATCACAATTGCCAGGGACAGACCCTTAGCTCCCCTACCTCTTCCAATTCAAATGTTGAAGCACTAATCCCCATGATGATATTAGAAATTGGAGCCTGTAGGAGACAATTAGTTCTTAAGGGTGGAGCTCTCATTAATGTGATGAGTGCCTTGTTAAGGAGAGGACAGAGAGTTACCTAGTCGTCTTTCTGTCACGAAACCACAAGGAGGATTCTGCTGTCTGCAACCCAGGAAGTGGATCCTCACCAGATGTTGGATATTACCAGCACCCTGATTTTTGACTGCTCATCCCCTAGAACTGTGAGAAATAAATGTTTATTTTCTAAGACAATCTATGGCACTTTTTTTTATAGCAGTCTAAACCTACTAGGGAAATATTTAATAACAGATTATTATTCTTATAAAAATAAAGCTGTCATTCAATGTCTGAATCCTTTATAAATTTCTTTGTTTATCTACAAAATAGTCTTTGAAAGGTTTATATATTCCATTCAATTGCAGGGACCAGACCATAATGTCAAGTCATTCTTAACTCGAAGAAATTTTCATCTAGAGCAGGATCCTTTACTTTTTTATTTTTCGGGCCATTAACTTGTTTGAGTGTCAAATTTGAAAGTCAAATACCTATGGAGTGTCTCTGTTTGTGTTTATCTGTGTGCATCTTTGCTGTTTCATTTAGTATGTTCCTCTATCTTCCCATGATTCCTGAAAATGGGCTAAGGGCTGATTAGATTCACTTATGTTTGTTGCTCATACAACAAATAAATGATATTTTGAACATACTTCAGCAAAAGATTGAATTTTTTAAGGGTCTAGCTACATACTTCTGCATATGCAGATACCTGGATATTTTTTAAATGTCCAAAATACTTCCTTTTGATGCATTGAGTTGCCCATGAATGAAGACAGGATTTGAAAAAGTTTGTTCCTACCCCCTAAAGAGTTGGTGTTTGATACAGATGGACCTTGAAGATCTGAAAGTTCCTTGTTAAATAGATATCAACCTCAGACAGCTGAGTCATAGGAAGCACACTCCTGGAAACATGATAAACACCAAGGCTTAGCACTTATTCACTTATTTGTAGCATGGCTGTGCTTTTACTTGGCAAATTTAATGTCTTTCAATCTCCAGAATTGGCTAAATAAATTTGAAAAGCAAACTCAGTTTACCAAAAAAATATTCATAGTTGATTGTATATTCATTCATTAATAATCTCTGAATGCCTACTTAATACCAAGCACCACTCTAGGCATTGGAAGAGACGCAAGAGATCTCTTGAATTATTTAATTGGTTTTCACATCAGTTAAAACTATTCAGCATCTAATATATGTGTGTACAATACACAAATCATGAGTAAGGTTTTACTGTGACACAAAGAAGTGTGCGACATATCACCTGCCCTCCTCATGCCTTACCTTAGGGTTAAGACAAGCAACAAGCTGTGCTAGTCTAGAAAGACATGAAAGCTGCTATTGATATAAAGGGGCAATTGAAATTGTTTCTGACTAAAGACTCTGAGCTTTTCATTTTATTAGAACTACCAATTGGGGAGCTGGGATTGTGGCTCAGTGGTAGAGTTCTTGCTTAGCATGTACAAGGATTTGGGTTCAATCCTCAGCATAAAGATAAAATAAAGGTATTGTGTCCAACTAAAATATTAAAAAAAGAACTACCAATTGGCTATAACAAAATGAGAGAATAACTGAGTTCAATAAGTGTTTTGTTCATGTCTTAAAAATTTGGATTTGTGTTATGTTCAAAAGAGCATTCATCATGAAGTCACGAGCACATTTTTTTTTTAAATCAGACATGGTTTGTTGCTTTGTCAATTTTGCTTTATCATTCACAGGCTAGAAGACCTTGAAAGATAAGTGATGAACATCTCTCTGTGTTATTTGCATCTATTGATTTCCTGTTATACACAGGCAGTTCTTCTCCCCATTCCCCTAATGCTGAACTGGCTCAGAGAGAGGAAACAGGCTGAGTAGAGGAAACAGGCTCATGGTCAAGCCAAAGACATTGCCAGAAACCCATCATCCAGGCAAATACCATAGCAGTGCTTTGAACAGAAGCCTGACTCAGAATTAGTTATTCTTGAATAAAGAAAGTGCAGAGTACTAAAGAGAAATCAATTCAAGTCCCAGACACCCCCCCTTTTTGGTATAATATAAAACTTCTGGGTTTCAAGAGCCCTAGGGCTTCCTTCACCACAAAATTAGGCAAAGGCAGGAACAAGAACAGCTCTCCATGGCCCTACTTTATTCTCATTAGTTGGCACTTTTCTGACACTGAGTCCCAGCAACCACACTGTGGAGTTCTGCCTGGGAGTAGGATGTGATAGAAGCAGCCTTAAATATCCCAAGGAACATGTTTGAGACCTGCCGTGGCTGCCTGTTGGCTATTCATTCACAGGCAAGTTTTGGCTTCCCTGATCCTCACTTTGAGTGAGAACTGGGCTTAGAAAACTTTAAAAGGCTGTTGTGAGAACCACACCTGACCGCGGAAGTAAAAGAACTCTGAAAGCCGTACAATGAAGGACTCGCCATCCATCTTCTTGGTAATACTCGTGGACAAAATTTACTTTTTTTTATTTTAAGGTTTTATTCTTTGTTTCTGTGTCTATAAATGTTTACCTAGTGGAAATTAAAATAAAACAAATTAGATACAGACCCTTCCCTTTAGCGGATTTTAGAGTAAAGGACATGACTGTAGGTGGCGACAAGGCTATATCAAAAATTGCTGTAATCACAGGGGAGGGGACACTTCTGGGAAGTGGCAAAGGGTAGGACTCTGGAACTCTGGTGTGGCTGAATATCAGTGGTCAAGTTTAAGTTCAAAATCTGAGCCCAAGCAAGTTTGAGGACAGAGTAAGCATATCAATGGGATGGGAAGGAAAGTAGAATCTGGCTGCAGTAGCAGAGGGAGCGAGTTCAAAAGAGGGAGAAGTGGGAAGGAGGGGGCCTAGGGCAGGTCACTTAAGACTTTGGAGGCTACTGGCAGCCTCTGCACCTAAACTAGTTTCTCAACCTTAGCTGCACTTGGAGTCACTGACAAAACTATAAAAATAATGATGACTGAGTCTCACTCCCAGAAATTCTGGTTTAACTTGTCTGGGGTGGATTTCTAATGATTTTTAATCTGCAGTCAAGGCTGAGAGCCAAGGAACCAAGGCAGTGTTGCTCCACCTTCAGTTCAGTGGTACAAACAACTCACCTTGAAAAAAGTGTGGGTCTGGAAGGAAACTGAGATTTTGTAGACCTAACAAAAGCTTGTATACTTAAGCTTCCAGTTCCTAACAGGCTCCTGTCAAGTTTGTGTCTGAATTTCATAAAAGGATTCAAGTTGATTGACAAAAGGTGATAAAATCATGATGGTGACAATGTCAACAATACCTAATATGTACTGCAAGCACTGTGCCTGGGGCTCCCACAGTTAAATTGTTATCATCCTCAGAACAACCTTGTAGGGTCTGGTATTAGTATTAACCCTGCTTTACAAATGAGGGAATTGAGGATTTAAAAGGTGGGCATCTTATCTAAGCTTAGAAATCTGGTGAAGATATGTGAATTCTGTCAGGCTGATGTCAAGGGCTCTGTTATCCCTGTTCAGAAATAAGTCTACAGTTCATTTTATGTTAGCCATACCCCTGGAGGGAAAAATCTGAAACAAGGAAGCAAATCTGGAAGTAGCTAGAAAATGGTATAGAGATAAATAAGGTCAAAATCTATAGCTGGCTATTTATGGTTTTTGACCATGAAAACAGAAGAGAGGCCTGGCCTAAGATTGATGCAGGGAAAAGCATCAGTTCTTTCTTCTGGATAAGACTTTGCCAAGATTCACAGTGTGATTGCAACTCTGTTTGCTCATTAAATCACTTGGACACATTAAAAAAAATTCTAGTGTTTAGGTTATACCCCAGATCAGATAAATCACACTCTGGAAATAGGTACTAGCATTTTTACAGAATTTCTCAGGGATCAGAAACTGCAGCTAAGGTTGCCAGTGGTGGAGTCTGGAGTGTGGGGCCCTGGGTGGAAACTGATACCATGTTAAGTTTCCTAGGAAATGTCACATTTCCTAGGCAGCCTCTCCTAGCAGCTGGAGGTATTTTTTTCTTTTTCTCAACCTCTCTAGCTTTTATTTCTGTCCGAGAACACTGGCCACATGCCACCTTTAACACGGGTACTTGCCTTTACCCTACTCCCCTACAGCTTTGGAGACCACAGAAGAGTCTAGTATAAAGCATACTACACAACAGGTTTGTACCTAGTCAGTGTTCCCAATGAAGTTCACAGTAGCAAAACTTTCCTTGAACAAATCAGTTGAAGTAACATAACTCTCATAATAGTTGAGAGTTTCAGAGGATTTTGCATTTAAAATCGCTAAGATGTTCTGTAGTAAGAGAACATCTTTAAATTTGTCTCCTGGAGGCATTCAAAAAATTATTTGAACATAAATGAACCTTTTTATTCTGTTTTTTTAGAGCATAAATATTCCAGGGGGAAATGCTAGTGTAGAAAAGAGAAAGGTCTTATGTAATAATATCTGGCTAACAACTCCCCATAATCATAATAAATATTAATATCACTAATACTACTAATGATAGCAAACTTTATAGGCTGCTGTAAATGATTGCATAAATTGAGATTGTAAAGGATAAATATAAAGTATAAGCCAAAATTATAGGTAGGATATGAGCTTCTTTTAAAAAAAATAGACTTTTCATTAATTCCTATGTATTCATTCCATTTGTTTTAATCTAGTCTCTACTCACACTGAGATGATCATTCTCAAACATGGCTGCAGAGCAAAAACACCTAGAAAACTATCTGAATGATAGGCTTGCTTCCCAGAGATTGCAAATTAATTGGCTGGGAGGGTAGGCCAAGTTGTCAGTTTTGTTTTTAAACTCCTGGTATATTTCTAAAGTGCAGCCCAGGTTAAGCAACACTGCCTTAAGGGGACTCTAGGATGTATTTCACTTTCATTATTTATAAACCTGGGAAGTTTGAAAGACTTCTATGATATTGGTTGGCTGGCTGTTCCAAACAATGAGGATTTACTTCTATGGAAGCAGCATATCTGTAGATCATAAGACTGTGAGGCTCCCATCCTACCCTGGACTCTCAGCTGACACTACTAAGTGTGTCAACTACTCTGAGTCTCAATTGTACAATGACGATCTAAAGAATGACAGCATCTCAACTCTGCCTTTGGCCAACAACACACAGCATGTGACATAGCAAAGTAGATATTGATGCTTCTATTTGGAAATCTCTAGAAGAAACTTTAGCAACTTTGAGCAGTTATATGGTCAAAATAGGACAAGGTGTACCCAATAAACATCATATCCTAACTTTCTTTTTTAATATAAAGAACAATAGTACTTGCAAAGAAACTAAATTCACCAACATTTTAAGTTTATTTTTCCAATAAACTCTGAGTGATCCTGTGATTTGTGATTTCTAAAATGTGAAATGGTTTTCCACCTCAGCCTTCCTTTAACTTTGGTCACAGGGACAAGATGTGTTGTAGGGACAAATGAGGCAAGGCACCGAAGATAGCACGAAACAGTTTTATTTGGCTGCAGCCAGGTTCAGAGGGCAGCTTTTGCTGTAATCAATTAATACCCTGAACCCCAAGTTCAGGGAGTTTCAGAGTTTTATACCCAGCATGTAAGGGGAGGGTCTCAGAGGTTCACAATCTGCAGAAGTTCACATAAAAACTGCTTTTTCTTTCACTGTTTTGAGCAAGTTAACCCTTCAAGGACAACACCTGAGAAGGGGAGAGCTTCTTCTCCCCTTTCTTTTCTCCCCCTGCCAGCTGTTACCATGGAGCCCATTTGTAACTTATTTTAAAAATGCAGACATCTCTGTGAAGCCCCACTCAAGAACAGAGGCCTTGTTTGCACATTTCTTCAAAGTACTATACTGGATATGTTTGTGAAAAACTAGTAAGGGTGTGTCCAGCACCTGGAGTGCTAGTACCATCTCGGCCAGTTGCCAAGCAAAATAGGGCGACACGAAAATAGGAAGTCTATCTACAATGAACTCTTTTGCCGAGACTCTTTTGCTGACAGTCCTAAAATAAGTCTGAGTGAATGTTTCTGGAAAAGCCCAGTTAAGTATTTTCTGAGGACAAAGGGGGTGCCACCTCAATTCCCCCTTTAATGATGCTCCCCATAATTTAATCCTTTAAATTTAAGAGCATCATTACTGTTATCTTGGCTTAAAGCCTTATACAATATCAAAATCTTAGTTGTTGTCATCCTTTCAACAGCAGCTTCTATAGTGGACCCAATAGTTTTAGTGCACAGTGGAGCTAAACATCAGAGCAATAAACAGGTTAGCTGCAGCATACCCACTATACCAGTTAAGCTTTTAAATCTAACAATAGTTGAACACCATCTCCCAAAGGTATGTTTGGGACCCAAACTTTAATGTCCTTCTAGGTATGAACTAGGACATGTGCTAGTTCTCTTGTGTTGTTGGCTATATTCCTAACTGTTTGTCTATTGTGATCCATTTGGATGAACAATCTGAGCTGTTGAACTATCCACATATATTTTTGCCTCAGCAAGTAGGTAATCTAATGCCAAGTGGTTTTGATAGTTAGCCACTAGCATCTGGTCTGTTTTGTGGCCAGGATGTCAAAGACTGTGGGAGTCTGATTAATAATAATTTCTAGTACAGCTTCTAAGTGAGTAATTCTGTTTAACATGTAAATAGGTGTTCTATAACTCTAACTTCCATTTTGTGTCCAGGTAGCAGGAGCATAAGTGGCGATAATCCTCTGGGGTGGCCAGTTACCTTCACCGCAAGATTGGTGACCTCCTAAATCAAGTTTCTTTCCAATGGACTTCTTTTTCCTCTCCAAACAGTCATCCATCTATAGCATTCCTCTGGTGGGACAGGTCCTAAATATATGTTTTACCACCTCTTAGTTATAGTGGATTGTCTTGACACATGGTTTACATGATCTCCATGGTTGGAATAGGAGTAGGGCAGAATCCCTTAAGGTTATCAAAGGAAACCAAACTAAATAATAGACTAACATTTTGGTTAGCATAGGTTAAACAACAAAGCCAAACTAATAACACCAAACAAATTCTAGAGAATTTATATAAGGAATATAAAAAAAAGTATAAGTGAAATTTTGTTACCCAGAGTCCAGTCAGTAGGAGTTACTGTTATCAAACCAGTAGCAAAAACCAAACAGAGAACTATGTATATATCTAGAAGCAAGGGTGGCAATGCATTATAGTATAAGAATGATCTTAGAGGATGAAAGTGTACATTAGTCCTGGTGGAAAGTTTATCTTTCACCATGCATTGATCAGCCGGTCCCTCTTGTGTGACTGAATCAGGGCCATAGTCTCCTCAAGCTTCAGCTGTGCGTAGACCAGTCAGCTTCAGGTTTGACTGGAGCAGGGCTGTTGTCCTTCTGATCCTCAAGCTTCTCTGGTGCTCCTTTTTCTTTGGGATGATCAGCTTCAAGGGCATAGCAGCATCTGGAGAGCAAGCCCAGTCCTCAGCTGCCGGCATGAGTCTGGTGTAGTGAATCCAGGGACCTATCTCTGCAAACTTGACTGCAGTTGGCATGGATAAAATAACAGTGAAAGGGCCCTTCCAAAGAAGTTCAGGGATTGAATATTTCATTCTTTGACCAGACTCAATCTCCAGGCTTGAAGGAGTGTGCACCTTGATCAAACTTACTGGCAATCTTTTTCTAACCCATTGGTTGAGAACCTATAAAGTTTTCCCTAAGACCTGAAGCTGTAGTCTCAGGGTTAATTTTCTTATCTCTCTTAAGTCTCCCTGTAGTCCCTTAATAAGAGCGGGGGACATCCCATATATTATCTCAAAAGAAAAGAATCCATTCTTCCTAGTGGGAGTGCATCGAATCCTCAACAGTGTAATAGGGAGAAATTAATCACAAATGTAAGTAAGTCTCCTGATACAGATTACCCAATTGAGCCTTAAAGTCCTGTTCATCCTTTTAAATTTACCAGAACTCTGCAGCCTATAAGCAGTACGTAACTTTCATCTGATATATGGTCAGCAATCGTATCACTTCTGCCCAAAAGCTGGCCCGTTGTCTGAGCCAATAGTTATTGGGACATCAAATCTGAGAATAGTTTCCCAGAGAAGCATCCTAGTATCTCCCTAGCCTTTTTAGTGCAGGTAGGAAAGACTTCCACCCAGTCAGAGTGGGAACACACAAAAACCAAAAGTTACTTATAGCCCTGTGAGAATGGTAGTTCAGTGAAGTTTACTTCCACGTCTTCAAAAGGTGCTCCTCCTATAGTTGGGATTCCTGGTGGGAGCTCTGGCCCTAACAAGATTTGATGGGAGCAGAAACCTCACATTGTTTGCAGATCATCTAGGTGTTGCTTGTGAGCCAGGAGACATAGAAATGTAACTCAGAACTGTCTCAAGTGCTATATGTCCAATATGTTTTCCTGCAAAGCTGTCTGATAAAGGCTGGGGCTAGAGTCTCTGGGATGGTTATGCCAGCCATCAGAAAATCTCTACCATCCACCTGGGAGAAAATTTTCTTGTTCAGTCTTAAATCACTTACTTTTATGTTGAGAGTATGTTGGCTCCCATTCTGTTAGGTGGTCAGCCAGGCAGAAGGGCATCATTTAAACCTGGGACTAGATTTTCTTCCAGTTTCTTATAGACAACTAACCGGGCCTCTCTGTCTGCTCTGCGGTTGCCCTGAGAAACTACAGTGTTTCCCTTTCGATGACCTTGGAAATATATAATCACTACCTTCCTGGGAGCCGAAATCACTACCTTCTTGGGAGCCCACAGTGCATCCAAGAGTTTAAGAATTTCTTGCCCATACATCAAGTCCCCCCATTTTTTTTCCTGAGTTAATTAGCCTACATAAGGCCCTATGAACATGAAGGGTACCGAACGCATATTTTGAGTCTATGTAAATATCCACACAGATTCCTGCTGACAACAGAGGTGCTCGAGTCAAAGCAATAAGTTTTACTTTTGTGCTGAAGTTCTCTGAGGCAGAGGTTCTGCCTCGATAGTAGAGTCCAGAGTGACAATTGCATATCCAGCCAAACATACCTCATCTTTTATAAAACTGCTTCCATCTGTGAAGTACTCTGCATCAACGTCTTTGAGAGGCTGATCTGTTAGGTCTGGCCTGCGGAGAACACTTCATCCATGACCTCAACACATTTGTGATCAGGTTTTACAGGTCCAATGGGCAACAAAGTTGCTGGCTTTAGAATTCTGACGATCTCAACATAGATACATGGGTTTTCACATAACATGCCCTGATATTTGACCATTCTTTCATTAGTCAACCAATAGTGTCCTTTATATTTTAATAATGTCAAAATTGAATGAAGAACCCTGAAAAACAATTCTTGCCCCATGAACAGTTTATCAGCTTCCAACACCAGAAGAGCTGTGGCTGCAAGGGCCCATAAAAATGTTGGCCAGCCCTGGGCTATAGAGTCCAGCTGTTTGTACAAATAGGCCACTGGTCAGTGCCATGTCCCCCAGCATCTGAGTCAAAAGTCCCATAGCCACTCCAGACTGATCGTGGACATACAGAAAGAAAGGCTTTGTGAGGTCAGGGAGTCCTAATCCAGGTGCACTGGTGAGTGCTTGTTTAATGTCCTCAAAGGCCTTTTGCTTTGTTGACCCCCACATCAGAGGATCTCCTTTTCCCCCATTTGTGGCTTCATAGAGGGGTTTTGCCATGACTGAAAAGTCAGGCATCCATATATGGCTGAACCCAGTAGCCCCCAAGAATTCTCTAGTCTGATGGCAGGTTGAAGGGACTGGAATTGAGCAGATCTCCTGTTTCTTTTAAGGCTCAGTTGTTGTTCTGTTCTGTTGCTGAGTCAGATGGTAACCAAGGTATTTTACTTTTTCTTGATAAATGTAGACTTTAAGTCAGAGTCCAGTGCTGTCACAAAGATGGTGTACTCAAGCCCCTGGGAGGAACTGTCATTTAGGGAAGGGAGGAGTACACAGAGCGTCTGGTGCTTTAAGATGCAAGAATTTTTTTTTTTTTTTTTTTTTTTTTTTTTGGTTATCTCCCAATGCAGGATCTTGGCTGCTGGGATTCTCCAACTCTTAAATGTAAGATAAATCTTAGCAGAGACTGATGACCTGGGACATCATTTGTGTAAAAGGCACCTATGTAAATCTCGTCGTGGGCCAACTGGCAAAGTTGAAGGGCAGCAGTGTGGTCTTATGCAGGTCCCAGTTTGGCAGCCACATTGTGCCCACCTAGGTGTTGCTCTTTGTCTGCGTGGCTTTCTCCTATTGTCAAGGGGGAGCCTGCTCTTATTGTCTGTAGCTGCCCTGCTTGTGTTTTTGTTCAGTATGCCTGGATGCATGGGGCTCTGTGGCCCTTTCTGTTGGTGACTCACAGCATGTGGCTTAGAGCCAGGGTGGCATGTCCTTTTGGAGTGAGCACCTATGTCCCACTACTGGCTGTTAACATGAACATATTCCTGGTTCATTTGGATGCTTTCAGCAGCTGAGTCCTCCTGAGGCGCGGGGTCCCATGCATCAGATGCAGTTGTGTGTGTCTCTGGGACCCCTGCCATATTCGTCAATCATCAACCTTGGAGCAAGAGGGAAGAAACTGAAAGGAGGGGCTGGGGCCAAAGGCTGGGGGAAAACATTTGCTACTTCTCTGTTCAAGTCTCAGCTTTTGAGCATGGCAGTGGGTACTTGTCTGCCTGGGCCACTGGAGGCTTCCCCTTTTGTCTGGCCACGCTTTTTTTTCCTTATAAACATTTGGACCATTGGCTTTGTTCTAGTGAGACCCCCCCTTTGAGTGACCTCGGGGTTTGTGATGAGGGCAGCTGTAAGGAGATCCATCCTCCTTTTTATCTTTTTGGTCTGCCTGTCTTTGAGACTTTGGATCTTGATTGATGAAAACTGTGGTGGCCACCTTCATCAGCTCACTGGCACACTTCTCAGTAAAGTTCTCTAGGATTGTAATTTTTGGCAAATGGCTCTCTGAGCCTGACCCGCAAAGGCTGCATTGATCACCTGTTGCTTGCGCCTGTGCATTTCTTTACAATGTTTGTATGGTGCCCTCCTCCCCCAGGCACCTCTGGGCAGGGATAGGGGCTGCAGCAGCAGTGGCCTGGGGCCTGGACATTTAGCTCTGAGTCAGTTGGGCACATCTCTTTTGATTATTGCTGCCAGTTTCATAGGGCAGCGGGGCCTTAGGCAGATGTGGGGCCAATAGAAATGTTCAGCGCTATGGAGGATTCCAGAGGGAGATACTGGAGCAGCAGGAGGCTTATCTTGGCTCTGTTTGCAGATGCGCTTGGCTTAGGTTAGGGCTCAGGGCTGGCTCTGATTCCTTTTAACTCTTGGGCACATTCAGTGTGTTTTATTCTCTTTTTTCCCACCTTTTCTTTTAGAAATTCCCAGGAGGGCTTCTTGATATTTCTTTATCTTTAGACCTTCTTCTTTGTTGGGGCCCCATCCTAGGTCTGGATAATGGGCTGCATCAGATCAGTCACGGCCCAGGGATTCTCCGTGTAGGAGGGAGTATGGTTTTTCCAGCTTATGAGCTCAATGGTGGTGAAAGGTTGGCACACAAAACTGCCTTGTCTCCCTCAGACATTTCCCTTCTGGTCAACATGGGTATGTCCTTTAGTCCCTTGCTGGGGCATCTGGAGAATTCTCATCTGAGTTGTGGCTCTAGTCTTGGGATAAATCTCCCACCTTAATCTTGGGAGGTGAAAGAGTCTTTGGTCCTAGGAAGCCTTTGGCTCTGAGGACATCACAGAGGAAGGAATAGCCAGCATTGGGGGGCCATCATTTGTTGCCTCTGAAGACAAGGGGACTGAGGGGACAGTTTGTTGTCCCAGTGGTCTTGGCAAAGTTGGGTAGAGTGGCAATAAGGTCTTGGGTCCTCTTCTGGCTCACAGGGAAAACTGTTCCCTTTCCTGTCTTTCTTAGTCAGGTTTTCTGTTTAGCTGCTTTCTACTTGGTCTTAGAGACCTCTATGCTCCTGGCTAACATCAGCTTGGACTGTCCATCCAGACAGGCTGTCAACCAAGGGGGCTGTTTCTGTACTATCTCTTGATAGCAATCAATGTAAGAGAATTGGTTCAGAGGTTCCAATAACAATCCAAAGGACCTCAGCAATGACTATCTTATCTAAAGATCCTTCTGGTGGCCAGCCCACATCTTGGTGAGCCATTCTAATTCACAGAGTATGCACCCTTTTTGGAGTGGGTCTCATCCCACGGTTACCAGGAAAACCTTCCTAAAGGTTTCTAACACACATTTCAGAAGGCTCAGTTTCCTTAGGTGCCTCCCATGTTCCACCCTGCATCGATGTTGCACACTTAGAAAAAAATAACACACTTAGGAGAAGACTTGCTTCGTCCATCTCTGGCCGCTCCCCTCGCGGGGACATAGGGCCCTCTTAGCCTTGTGGGTCCGTATCAATCCCTGACCTGGAGCTTTCACCTAGGCTTTGGTTGGTGAAATTCTGCCATAGACTGTATGAGGTGCCAGGGAACCGCGGATCAGGACTCTGCACTCGCTTTGGTCCTCGGGTTGGGTCGGAACCCTTCCCTTTGTCCATCTCATTCATACACTTTCCCACAGACATGGCCAGGACAGAATTTCTATACCGGCCATATTCCAACAATTCCAAACCAAACAAACAGGGCCTCATGGTGTCCCCTCTGCTCGCTGACCCCGAAAAGAGACTACTCAGGCGACTCCCCGGGACCCTTTCAGCTCCAACCACTCTGGAGGGTACTCAGGACCCAACAAAGTTGATCAAGCCTCTCTTCCACCCGCTTAGGCCTCGAAGCGGAAGTCAGGTGGCTGCAAAACCAAATGGACCCGGATCCTACCTGTTCAGATGGGCGGTGCTCCAAAACCCTAATTCTGTTCCTGCTGCCTGTGGGTTCCATTGTGCTCGGGGTGGCAGCCCTAGGATGCTGGGTGAGTTGATCCTCCTTCAAGCCAAGAGTGGCCTGGGCATGCCAAGGGGACTTCAGGGAAGCCAGTCGCTGGAGACAAAAGAGGCAGAATAGCCTCCCTACCTCCTCTGTCCCTTCATGGTTGCCAAAAATGTTGTAGGGACAAACGAGGCAAGGCACCAAAGATAGCAGGAAACAGTTTTATTTGGCTGCAGCCAGGTTCAGAGGGCACAGCTTTTGCTGAAATCAACTAATCCCCTGAACCCCAAGTTCAGGGAGTTTCAGAGTTTTATACCTAGCATGTAAGGGGAGGGGCTCAGAAGTTCACAGTCTGCAGAAGTTCACATAAAAGCAGCTTTTTCTTTCCCTTTTTGGGCAAGTTAACTCTTCAAGGACAACACCTGAGAAGGGGAGAGCTTCTTCTCCCCTTTCTGTCCTCCCCCTGCCAGCTGTTACCATGGAGCCCATTTGTAACTTATCTTAAAAATGCAGACATTTCTGTAAAGCCCCAGTTCAAGGCCAGAGGACTTGTTTACATATTTTTCAAAGTACTATACTAGATACGTTTGTGAGAACTAGTAAGGGGGTGTCCAGCACCTGGAGTGCTAGTATCTTCTCGGCCAGTGGCCAAGTAAAATAGGGCGATACGAAAATAGGAAGTCTATCTACATTGAACTCTTTTGCCGAGACTCTTTTGCTGACAGTCCTAAAATAAGTCTTGGTGAAGATTTCTGGAGAAGCCCAGTTAAATCTTTTCTGTGGAGAAAGGGGGTGCCACTTCAGATGTATTCTGAATATTCAACTGTGGTCCAGGACTCTTTCTAGACTCATTCAAGTTTAGGAAAGCTTGAAAAATGGAATGTTTTTTGTATTTAAAACATAAAGAGATGATGTTACTTAGGCTTTTGTTAAACATTTAGAGATAAAAACAGAAGTATCTATATTCCTCCTTCTTTTAAACCAAAATATGAGACATAAATTTTAGACTTTTTCATTTCAAGAAATCCTGCTTTACATATTACACATAAAGCTCTGAAGCATTATTACTTGAACATACCCAAGAGCCAGAGAAAAATAAAATTTGTCATTCAATTTTTACCTGTTTATGCCAACAGAAATGGTAAACATAAAGATGAGAATCAGGAGACTTAAATCTTTCATGAGTGTATGTTTTGTCTTTAGCTTAGTCTTCAGACTTAAAATAAATTTAGAATGGTTGAAAAGGAAAAAAAAGTGAAAGTGGATGCTATTTACAATATCTGGCTTTTCTTAACTTGGTTCTAAAGAGTTAGACTTGGGGTGGAAATGATACCTCGAGGATCCACAGTGATTCTGAAGTAGAGCAGGCTATAGGTGATTAATCTTGGGTCACATTTTGCTACCTGCTACAATGGGTAGGAAATGTCTGGACACTGTTGCCAACTGATCAGGGAAGAATATAATACCACAGATTACATCTTCCTTTTGTCTTGGGGTTTGTGGCATGTCACTTGGCATTGCTAATATGGTCTTGGCCAGAGCCCCTGTATATCTCCTATCTCACTGGGTCTCGTACCCTGAACTTCTCAGGCTCCCTTCACCCAGAGGTCTCTAGCTATGCTTTCAAATAAAGGGTATGCTTTCTACAGGAGAAACAGAACAAAAATAGCAAATTGAAGTTCCCAACAATAGGACTCACTAATTATAAATCCCATGTACCCAAAAAGCATTTTCTATCACCCCAGAATTTTACCTCCAAATTATAATGTTTGTAACTAGTTTTTTTATTGTTTTTTTAAAAAATAGAGAAGTTAATTAGCATTAGTTAAAAATTATGAGAAAATAAAAACCTTTAATGATGTGCGCAATTATTTAAAAATGCTTTTCGTCCTCGCCACTACTGAATAGTAAACTAAACATTCCATTATGGTAGGATTATGAGTGCTTTAAGCTACATCCAGTTACTAGTTACTTGACATAGACTTGATGTCAGTCTTCACCATCTGACCAAGTTTTGATAACTGGAAAGGGCTGATCACAAAAATATGTAATAAAAATTGCTGCATGTGCTAGTCTGTGGCTATGTGAAAAAGGATCATGCAGTATAGTGAAAAACTGTAAAAGGAAAACGAACAAAAGTACTTTTCATCATCAAGTACTCAGTTTACTGGGAGCAGTCAAGGAGGCAACTGCTTAAAGTGGAAGGAGACTTGGAGGTTCCTTTGGTCTAGAATGTGGTAAGGTAAGCCATGAATTCTTCAGGTCCTGTGCATCCTCATTTATTAGCTACATGACCCTAAGCAAACTACCTAGTGCTCCCAGGGCCCCCTGCCTTTCATGTGGTGATAGGGCCTAGTAACTGTGGCAGAGGGAAGAGAAGCATCTACCATTTATGATCTCAGGCATTGGGATGACTCCTGTCTTAGTCTCCCTTGAAGTCAGGCTTCAGGGGACACCTCCTGAGCTCTGATTGCCAAGTGAGGCAATCACCTCTGTGTCCGACAAACATCCTGCTCAGCACTGAGACTCACACATGTGCCCTGCTGTAGTGACGAAGAGACCTCATGTTGCAGCAAGGGTTGCTACTGTATGAAGGAGGTGACCCAACCTGCATGTGGGTTTATGTGTGCTTGAAATAAATGCTATTTTTAAAAGGCACTGAAGTGTCCTACATTCCCTTCCCCCTTCCTCCTTCTGTCTCTTCCTTCCATCTTTCCTAGCATAACCTGGTCCATCCTGATTTGAGTACAGTGCATCACATCTCTTTCACCTGTTCATATGAATTAAACACTATCAGGGATGTAATGCTAGGGACACAGGGGCACATAGTAGGTTTTTAATATGTTTATTTTTACTTTATGTAATCCTAAATCATTATTTTGAGACAAAAAAAAATGTGGAGGCTTAAAGAAGTCACAAGGTTTACCCAGTACAAACAGCAAACTTTGTGTCCAGCTGAAGATTTCCAGCCCAGGAACCTAACTCTCATATACCACATAGTAAAAAAAAAATAGACAGGATATACCTGTTCAGTGAGAGGAATACATTAAAAGTGAGAGCCTAATTTAATTTTAAGAGATAACCAATGAATTCAGGGAGTTTTAATAACCACACAATGTTAATCTCGATCTTGTATTACTGAGTATATATACTCCTTATTAGGAGTTTGGCAATTTTTATATCCTCTCACAAAAATTTTCACATTTTGGAGAAAAGAAATAATTTCCTCTAGCTTTTCTTTTTTACTTTAAATTCTTTCAGCACATATCCTGGAATTAATAATGTCCTATTAAATAAAAGTGATCTTTAATTAATCTTAGGTAAATGTTACTTTTAGAATGGCACAATAATAAAATAAATGATTACTAGAAATCTATTTATTGCAAATATTTTCAAATATTTTTGATAAATTATTACAATTAAATGTATTTCTAAATTAGAATTATGTTCTCTTGGTAGCTTTTCATGAGGAGTCCTTGTGTGGGAGTAGCTCTGCTTGTGTAGGTAGATAAGCTTCCTCAATTCCATAGACTCTAGGAGCCCCCTGGGGGACAATTCATGTTCAGTTTGTAACTGATGATTCTAAAACAGACAATATAAAAGTTCCATTGTTTAGTCACTCAAGCTAAGTATGCATATTTGCAAGCTTTCTGAGTATTTTTTTAGCATAGCGTTTCAGCATAGTATGGTGGTTACAAAAATGGATTTTGAAATTACAGTATGCATAACCCCCTAGTATAACGTTGTTAGGCAAGTAATTTCATTTTTTTGAGCCTCAGTTTGAGATTTACATAATGAATTCTATCCCAAAGATGTTATTAGGTCCAAAGTGATGTAAAGTTTAGACTTTGTTTGGCAGGGAATAAGAAATAATAATAACCAAATAATTGATTAACAACATCTTTAGAAACCAGACTAAAGTGACAATAATGTTACATACATAGATGGAGAAGTTTTGGTCATGAAATAATTTCTCAGGAAATTAGACATGTTCAAAGTGTCTAACACCAGGGAGGTGGTGAAACCTATCACGTGCTAGCAATGTAATGGGTGTTTTTTTAGATATCCTTAAGAAAGGTCTTTCAGGTAACTTCGTCACTGACCTCAGGCCCTACATGCCAACACCATGGTGTTTCCCATTCTGTCGAGTCTGCCTTGGCACACTTTGCACACTGCCTGTGTTTCTTCTTCTTGGTCTCAGATGCTGCTTTTGTGGGCTTTTGTGGCTGTGGCCTGTTGATGTTTTGCTTTTGCCTACAGCTACTCCTTGAATCTATCCACAGACATCTGTCCATCTGTCCTGCACTGGATAGCCTATGTGGTGGCACTGATTCACCCTTGATCCCTAATATCACTTGAGACTCTCTCCCTTGATGTCACTAGGAGCTCAAGTACAGCCTGTGCCTGATCTGCTGTTGGCAAACAAGGGCTCTGGTTCTCCTCATCTATACCAATTTCCTTTACACCAAGGAAATTCTCTCCCCCATGTGAGGTTTTCTACAAATAATATATGTGATGGTGGGTGGGGAGCACTGTAGTGGTGCAGCTGGGGAGGGTGTAGACTAGGAGACTTGTAAGGTCAGTTGAGATAGCTCTTGACATTGAGCTGCACCATCCTCTCCATCACCCAGCGCCCTGTGTCCTGATGGGTTTAGTCACCTCTCCTGACAATCCCAGCCCTGTTGCTGATTCTGGCCAATTCTATCCTTAATAGTCAAGGCTCCCTCTTCTCTCAGGTCATGTACTTCCCCTGCCCACACCCTGATTTCCACAGACCCCTCCCATCTATCAGTTAGATTTGAACCTCAGTTTCATTTGAACCTCAGTTGGGAATGAGGTCAGAATTATTTTCCAAATTGTTCCTGGATTCCATGGTAGTGGGAAACCTTGCCTAACTCCGCAGGCAGGTTATTCCTCAGATCTGACCAGTGGAAACTCCTGCTGTAAATCAAAATGTCAATTTGAAAAGGCAGGAAACACAATTATAAATGGAAGTTGATTCTAGCTCTGTTTTAAAATAGAACTTATATGAAAGTCACTGAAAGGGGAAATAAAAATAACTACAATGATAACATTTGGAGTACGGGACTAAATTTTTTCCTTTACTTGGAATTTCTATAATGTATTTTATTAGTTTTTTACTAAAAAACAATGACAAAATGTAGGAAGTTATTGCAAAGAAATAATCATTTAAAACAAAGTGCAACTTTAATTTTCTTTTGTAATGTTTGAACAAAACAGTCTTTTGGGTTGATTCTAGAAGTGTCTGTTCTTTTATTGTCATTATTAGTGCATACTAATTATATAGGATAATGGGTTCAATTGTGACATATTTGCAGATGTATATAACATACTGTGATCATTTCCATCTCCCATTACTCCCTTACTCTCTCCTCCCCTCCCTTGATACCATTCCTTTTCTGTAATGGTCTACCTTCTGTTTTTATGTAATCTTTTTTTTTTCCTTTTAGTTTCTGCATATAGTCTCAATGATCATCTCCACCTTTATCTGTTTTCTGGAAGTGATATGATTTCTTTCTTTTTTATGGCTGAATAATATATATATATATCATATATACATATTTTAATATATGTATATTTATATATATATACTTATATATCACATTTGCTTTATCCACCCATAATTGTTTTTATAATTTGGCTGCTGTGAATTACAACATGATAAACATGGGGATGCAAGTATCTCTATAGTATGGTGACTTTAATTCTTAAAAAGTGTATGTTCTTACTGAAAGTGCCTCAGTAGACCTCTGTCTGCTTTGTGTTCTACAGATCTGATATTTGTATCTGTGAGTTCATCTCTCCCTCTCCTTCTCTCTCCAAAAGGGCATCTGCAGTAGACATTTTTATTACTCAAACCACATTCCCTTGCCACTCACCGTACTTGCACAGTCCAACATTCTGTTGTCCCATTGTCAGTTCCTGCAACTTTTGAGCAAGTCTTTTCTCTGCAGACAGGAGGTTAGGAGCCTGCATGAGGAACATCCTGAGAGTAACCTGGGAATTAACATGCACTTCCTTCCCCAGTAGCCCTAAGCATAACTATCACAAGTTGGTGCATAAATGTTCCTGATTTCCTTGCACCATCAGGAGAGGGGACAATTAAGAGGCATGTCCCCCAGAATTGCCACAAGCTAGCCCTTGTTTACCACACTGGTGCTGGTGATGGACATTCTCCTTCTAGTGTCTCAATATTGCCTCTCTTCCTTTCTCATCTACTGCAGCTTCCAGGAATCGCGTCCCTAAAATCGCTTTCTCTCCACACCTCTTCTCAGGATCTGTTTCTGGAAAAACCCAACTTGAGAAAATATTCACATTTGGGCTGGGCACAGTGGCACATGCCTGTAATCCCACCTATTCAGGAGGCTGAGGCAGGAGTATCACAAGTTCAAGGCTAGCCTTGGCAACTTGGTGAGAGCCTGTCTCATAATTAAAAAGTATAAAAAGTTCAGAGGATGTAGCTCAATGATAGAGCATCCCTGGGTTCAATCCCAGCCCTACAAAAGAAAAGAAAATACTTATATCTATGTCCATTTCCTACGGAAAATGGCTTATGTGTGATAGCTGACTCTGAGCTGAGTGTGAGCTCAAAATGTGGCCATCCCACAAACAAAGGGAATGTCACTTAAGGCAGCAAAGCCAGAATCACGGTGAAAGAGACTCAAAGTATGTGTGTGGTACTATGTCTAGTTCTGGATACAATCTTTTTAAAAAGAACATTCAAAAATTGGAATATGACCATGGCCTGATTAAGGGTTAGGAACACACTACGAAAATACCAATGAAAGAAGTGAAGTTCTTTGGCTTGGAGAATCAATCACAAAGGAATGACATAATCACTATACTCGAGCAGTTGGGAGGAACCCAGGTGCACATTGGACTCAGTTTGTTCACTATTTTTCCAGAGGACAGAGCTCTAAGGAGAAGATGGAGAAAGACAATTGGCAGCTCAGGGAAATGAAAAATTTTCTAATACGTAGAGCATTTTCTAATGAAATACAAGATCCTGGTCCTTAGAAATACTTAGGAAAAGAGCAAAAATCACCTAAATCTATAGACCCCTTATACGTTCTCACCAAAAGCTAAGCTTGATCTCCAGAATTTTACCTCTGGGGTTTGATCTGACCAGCTTGTCACCCACCTTGCCAGTTATTGCTTTTCGTTTTCTGGTTTCTGACTCCATTCTGTCTTTGTGCTTAAAGTCTATTCTCTGGCAAGCCTCATGGATTACCAAAAGGTTTTGAACTTGCCCTCCCACACCCAGGACTCTCTGCTCTCTCCCTTGGCACAGCAATTGCAGGCAGTAGTCACTATATCTCAGTGCCACCTCAGTCAGCTGTGGACAGAAGGGATCCTAAACAGGTGAGAGCTTATATTAAATCACTTCTAAGTTTATTTCCAACTGTAAAATTCTGTTCTTATTTTCCTTTTCCATGTTTGGTATCCTCATAATTAAACTTCATTTCTCTATTTGTTTTATAAACCTTCCTTTCCCAAGTTACATCCTGAGAAAAATCAAGCTTGTTTCCAATTTCCGTATAGTATGTCTATAGTATTTCAACTCTCTAAATAAGTTAATCCCCTCTTTCTCGTGTTCATACACCCCATAATAACTGCTTTTGTCTTTCACTTTGTCTGAATGCATGCATTCAGGAAGGGATACCCCACTACTCCTACTTCTTTCCCTCAGAGTGATTTATGTGGCCCTGAAACTGGTGCCCCCCTGAAGCAGTTTATGTTATACCAGCAGTTCTCCTGCAGAGGGCGACCTCTCCCACACCTAACACTGCCCAGGCCTCTAGTTGAGCTCAGTGGACACAAAGTATTGCCTCTGTCTTCTGCAGAAAAGGGGAGGTCAATAGGAAAGTCCTTTTTGATGCCAAGAGGTGAGCTTGTTTTTCCTGATTAAAGCATATGGCTGTCCAGATGTCAGAGATAGGATCAGTAGGTGGAAACATGGAGCTCAGGACCCATGGGGATCTTGGAAAAAACCTTCAGGATTGGAAAACTATGGAGCTAGAACATTTATTTACTGTTATTACTTTCCTAACAAACCTTTACTGAAGATTTGCCCTTAGAATGAAAAATTGATCTCAAGCAAAATGGAATCAGCTCTTCCATTCTTCCCTAAGCTCTGAAGAGGAACATGAATTTGTAGGCTCTGTACTCACAGAGGATGGGGATCAAAGCCCTGTTGGGCCACTTACTAACTGAGAGACTTTGGCAAGGTATTTCAGTTCTCTAAATCATCCATGTGGTTTCAGTCCTGGGAAGATAATATAAGAATAAATGCAAAGAGCCTAACACAGTGTCTAGCACAGAGCACATTCATCAGGATA
This sequence comes from Callospermophilus lateralis, assembly GCF_048772815.1. Taxonomy (NCBI): domain Eukaryota; kingdom Metazoa; phylum Chordata; class Mammalia; order Rodentia; family Sciuridae; genus Callospermophilus; species Callospermophilus lateralis. The sequence goes on along the minus strand of NC_135310.1, from coordinate 21,746,977 downwards.
ACCTTTCCCTTCTGTTTGATTCCCTGACAAGTAGTTCTGTGGCAATTACTCATTCATCATTTCTTGTATCAGGACTCCAATCCCAAGTTTTCCAAATTTCTTCTTTCCAAGTGACACATTTTTGTGGGGTTGGGGGGTGGGTACCGGGAATTAAACTCAGGGGCACTTACTGAGCCACATTCCCCAGCCCTATTTTGTATTTTATTTAGAGACAGGTCTTACCGATTTGCTTAGCACCCTGCTTTTTGCCAAGGCTGGTGTTGAACTCAAGATTCTCCTGCTTCAGCCTCTCAAGCCACTGGGATTACAAGCATGTGCCATAGCACCTGGCTTCAAGTGACACTTTTGTGCTCTCTCCCAGCTTTTGTGATCTGGCACGACATCTGTGTATATCTCTAGACTACACATCTTAAATATTTTCTCTTTTGCTTTCTAGCACTTTTCTTCATTTGTTTTTTCTTCCTGCTTTTTTGTTTCCCATTCTTTCTTTTATGACTTTTCTTACTGAGACCCCTAAGCTCCCATTTCATAATTTCTTATTCAATTTTCCAGGTACACAGAAGAACCCCTGGAGTCTCAGCCTCTTCATCTGGTAATTTCTTCAGCATGAGCCTCTCTGTATGGAGCTCTCCCCTCGCAGCCAAAAGCTCCTTGATCTTATGAGTGTGGTCTTTTTGCCACCTGATGTTTCTTTGACTGACACCTGGAAAATATTCTCCCTTGGAGAAATCTCACAGCAGAAAATGTCAATGATTCCCCTTGTTTGGAGGATCAGTGATTTCTCCATAGAATTTAGGAGAATTAAACTTGGGAGAAGTGAAGGGTTTCCAGAAACATGTTTAACAATTTCTTTCATGGGTGCTGGAAATTTCTATTTTGGATTGCACTTAAAACTGCTAACAGCTTGAGGTACCCCTTCCTCATAATCACATTTTACTCTACTTTCTTACTTAACCTGTTCTGTAGAATCCATGTGGTTCTTTCCAACTTTCATCTAGAAGGCATATTCTGAACAAAAGCCAATCATTGGACTTATTTCCTACACTGGCCTATTTCTATTATTATAATGCTTCCAAAGTTTAGAGAAAGAATGTGCACATTGAGTAAATAGAAAATATTTATTGTACAGCATTATCAAGGTTATTTGACAAAAGGCAGTAACAAGCCAAAGGAAAACACTTTGACAAGAAACAGAACAATCTGTATAAGCACATACATTAAGGTGAAGGGTCTCTGACCTTCTGGTACAGATATGTATGTGTATAATTCCAACTGTGAACAATTAGGACAGAAGAGTTAATACTCTGTTTATTCAGGAAAACTTGGAATCATGATGATAGTAGGCATTCAGAGTATAACTGGAATCAGTGTTGAATGTGTTCACCAAATGTCTTAAATCCAAATCTCAGAACAAATCACCATCTAACATTATTGGAATGAAAGTTGTTTTCTTTATTCTGGTGTTTAAAAAATCGGGATGCACAGTCATGCAATATTAAAGATATATGGTAGTGGCATTAACATTAAAAGATGTTCACTAAGAAGAAAGCGTATGTTCTCTTACTAGTTTGCCTATTAGTAGAACTCCATCTTTTAAGCACCGGAGCTGTCCATTTTTCTCATTCTGCTTCATTGCAAGGAAAACATGGAATTGAAATTCACATTTTTGGTCATGAGGTCTTTTCAGTAAAGGTGTTTTCAAATCAACTTTTAAAAGGAAAGGAAGTTCATTCTCGATATGGAAATGACTAAGCTTAGTGGTAGAATCTGGTAAAACCTAAGGAATAAAAGCCTCCACCATTAGAACTAATGTTAAATTCTGAACAAATGATGCTGTTGATATTTAAAGATTCTGGGATGAGTTTTGGCTGAGAAATCATCAGCTTCAACATGAAGACAGCATATTAAAACATGGCTGAACATAAGGCATAAACAAAGATATTTAAAGGGATAGGATTCATCCACAAATAATAGAAGAAATCAAAACTGGAAGAGAAATCCTTTTATTGGGGAGTTAAAAGGAGGGTAAAAATGGAACAACAAGATTACATGTACAAGGATATTAACACAGCAGCAAATGAGAGAATTACAAACATAGTTTATGACAGCAAAAATAGCAATAATAAAATGACATGAAAATAAAAAGAAGGCAAAATGTGATTGATAAATAAATATTTGATAAATTCTGTCTGGACTTGGCTACTATTATGTGCTAGAAGAACAAAAAGCTCAAGTAGCTGTGGAGAATCTTTTTTAAAAATCTAAAATAATCTGGAATAATCTAAATACTTTTCAATCTTTCATTTTAATAATGATGTGCGCAATTTTATAAAATGTTCCTTTTTGTCACCCACAACTTTTGTGACCTTTTGATATAACAAATTTTCAAAATAATTCATTAATAACATACCCACATCATAAAATGTCTGAAAAATAAGTTCCCTCTCAAAAGAGGAATTACCATCTGAGCTGCATATGACATACACTGAACCACAGTACTCAAACCTTCATAGAGCTTCTGCAGGTACTGGTGACAATGATATATAAAACGTTATTAGAACATGAAAATATCTATAGCTATATCCAAAAGACAATCTTCTAGTTGCAGTTAGATTGACGTTACATTGCACAGGTTTATAATTACATGTATATGAGGACACAAGAACACATATACTTGCTAGTTACAGGGACTCCCATGACAACAGGAAAGAATTACTTGTCATTTGGGTGAGTAATAGTTGCTATGAGTACACCACCAGGTTCAATAATGGATTTGTTTCCGTTGTACATTGGAGAAACAATGGCACCATACTGTACATATACTGCACCTTAGAAGTCCAATTGGTTAGATTTATTTGCTACAGTAAATGGAAGGTAACACTTCTGCCACGTGGTTTGTTCTCTTTAACTGAAGGACAATGGAGAGCCCACTTGGCACAAGCACAAGTGAATCTACAAAAGTTACAGCAACCTATTGTTTTCACCATTTTCCAAAACCTCCAATAAACAGGTATTGAATATGGGAGGCTGGTTGTGCTGACTGATTTTGCCCCAAAACCCATTCTTAAGTATTGCCTTGCTTCTCATTCTTTCCTCCCATTGCATTCCCAAGGAAGCACTTTTTGGTGATGACTTTGTTCTTATTCCTGTTTTCCTAAGTAGAGGAAAATCACAGAACCTTGGGGTGTTCATGCACCTTTCTCCAAGTGCCACAGCAAGGCTGGTGCTGGATGGCAGCAATGGATGAAGAGAGGCCCCAGTGAGGGTCAGTTCCTGAGTCTTCTGAAGACCAGGATTCTGCAGGTCCAGCAGGGACAAGGGCATCCAAGAAATGAGTTGCTGTCCCATCACCTGGTCCCTGGGTGTCCCCATTTTCCGGTCCCTCCCTTTCACCTGCCTGCTCTGACTGACTCCACCTGCTTACTACAAATGCCATGAACTAATGGTCCCCAGAAGTGGTTCCTTTTCTGGCTTGGCCAAGTGTGTGTGGATATATATATATATATGCGCACAATTGTGCAAAAGAGGAGATTATTTTTGTTGATTTTATTTTTTATTTTTATTTTTTGCAATAAAAGTTATATACCATATGGAATTGGGCTTTGTCAGAATTCCCTTTCTTCCTAAAGAAGGCTTTGAATAACTCAAGAATCAGAATCCTGGCCTGGCTCACTGTTTGCTTGCTATCTTTCCCTCTCTCCTCCAGTAAGGCAGCAGCAGCAGCTTTCTCTTCCTCTCCTCCCCATTTGCCAACACCCTCTTCTCCTCCAGGCTTTTGCATATCTCTGGAGGGGTTGGAGCTCTCTGGCTTATCCTGCTTCTCCATTTGGACGCCTCCTCCCTACAGGGTGGAAGAGCTTTGCTTGTAGTCCCTCAGGATGACAAAGGCATAGGACACGTTGGGAGGCGTGCAGAGCACCACTCAGACACTGGGGAGCTGGGCACTGAGCTGCCTGAGGCCACCTAGTCTCGAAAAGGTGAAGGAGGCGTCAGGGCAGGAGAAGCCTCGGGGGTCAGCTTGCTGGCCGCCTGCAGGTCCTCTTCTTCTTCCAGTTCGTCTTCCTCCGTGGTCCCTTCGCGCTCATACACGTACTCCTGGAGGAGCTTAAACCTCTCGCTGTCGTCCTTGTCCTCCGCGGGCGGGGAGATGGGCTCTTCCCAGAACATGCTCAGCTGCAGCGGCAGCATCTGCAGGTGCTGCGTGGGTGGCGGGGGCGGGTACAGGGACCACAGCCCGTTCCCAGGGCCCCCAGGGCCTGCCAGCACCGCATGGAAGTCCGGGATTCCCGCGCCAAAGTTGTTGACCACTCCCTGTAGCTGGTCCATCAGGGGTTTCTGCTGCTGCTGTTGGAGGGGAGGTGGCAAGCCCTTGGGGATGTCCAGGAAGAGAGGGGTCTCCTCCGCTGTCAAGTGGGGCGGCAGAGGAGGCGTGGTCACCGCGGGTGACAGGCTTCGGTGCACCACCATGGAAGGGCTGCTGGGAGGGCTAAAGGGAACCCGCTGGGCATCCTCCTCCTCTTCCACGTTGTAAAGGGACTTGGTGCTGGTATCTGAAAAGGTCAGGTTCTTGCCAGAGCCTTGGTAACTTTTAGTGAGGGGCTTGTGAAGGCCTTTGGTTGCAGGCCGTCTCATTGGTCTTCACATGCACAGAGAGGCGGTGCCACATGTGCTGTCCCTTGGGCACCTGTCTTCCACCTGGTTCAGACCATGACACAGACTTGCCATTAGAACTATGAATAAAATAGAGATGGGTTTATTTGCAGGTGGATTATTCTCAGAGAATAAAATACATATAATTCCTACGTATACCCAGCTCAATGTGATTTAATTGTACCCTGCCCTCCAGGTCCTCCCTCCACACCCCAGCCTCGCTTCAGTATAAATCCAACATCAGGAGCAGCAGTTAAGCAGGCCTCTGAGCTGCAAGCCGGGCATGCGCACCACTCCAAGAAAAGAAATCTGACCCTGGGCAACATTGTTCGGGAGAAAAGCTAAACTGTGGAGGGGTGTCTGTCTGTCTGTCTGTATCTCTCTCTCTCTTTCACATACACAATAACACACACCCGCACGCATGTGCGCGCACACACACACTTCTCAAAGGCAATAACAAAACAATTATTCAATGCAAACCTTTGAAAGATTCCCAAACTGATGAAGGAAAAAAAATATGTAAATCTAAGTTACACATGGGTGACAGAATGTGATGGCTACAGTTTGTGGGACAAATTAAGACTCACCTATAAGTCTAATCCCATTGTCTGTGGGATTATTTAATAAAACCTCTCAGTTGCCCATTCTGCTATGAAGAGGGGCACATGGCGTCTGGATGAAAGAGGAAAACGTAGATGGCAGAAAAAGTCACATCATGATTGACTGATGTGTTCCATACCTTTCCATTTTATTTTTTATTTCAAAACATTATTCCTGACAAATACAACAGATAACAATTCCTTTAAAGGTCCTGAATCACAGCAGCTAGTTTGGGATTTTTCACACTGGAATTTTCAACTAGCTGTGTTTGAAAAGAACAACGAAGAAGCCCAAGAAAATACTAATACTCACACCTCACTTTAGCGATCCACCATAATTTGCTGCAAATGAGACAAAATTAGGATTCAGATAAAGTGGCAGTTACTGAGACACAGGCCCCTGCCTGGATCTTTCCTCTCTGTGACTGGTAAATTATCTAGTTTCATCTTGATGGAACCCTCATGATACCAACCAAATATAAAACCTTTCTGAAGAAGAAGAAAAAAATGAATAAACTTGTTATATGCATACACCACAAATTCTACCCTGTATATTGCAGTATGGTCTTGCTTTTTAGGACTCGGTTTATTTTCTGTGTTACTTTAAGCAGATGGCGGTACCTTACCATAGGATCCTATTAATAACATCAGTGTTAATACTTAAAAGAAGTAAGTCATTTTTTTTTTCTGTTTTTTAAGAGTTTACTTTTTCCCTGTACCCATTAAAGCAACAGTCAAAGTAGCACAATAAGAACACATTTGAGGGCCTGGGGCTGGGGCTGGGGCTCAGTGGCAGAGCACTTGCCTTGCACATGTGAGATTCCCAAACTGATGAAGGAAAAAAAATATGTAAATCTTAGTTACACCTGGTCATAGACCTGGGCCTCGAGCCCCCTCCCCTCCCCAGCCCTGTCCACACTCCTGAGCCCCCTGCCCCAGCCCTTGGCCTCTGGCTCTGCCCCTCCACCCCCGCCTGGCTCCTGCCTTGGACCTGTGCTGGCCCTTGTGGCTCAGCGGACTTGGAAAGCGGGGGCTCTAGCGTGGACCGTCTCCCTGGCCACCTTGGCTTGCCTGCACTCCCCTGTCGTGCCAAGGTCGACCCGACCCTGTCTTTCCTACTTTTCCTTTACATGGGCCCCCCTCTAAGTCCCTGTACTGGGCTCCTTACTTGTGTCCTGATCCTGAGCCCCACTGCCACCCTTCTGCCCCCACTGCGTTCCCGCACTGTGACTGCCCTCTTTTGACCTGTCTCTGCCAGGTCCCTTTGCCTGATACCTTCACAGGATGCTTTAGTACATCTAGAGTGCAACTAATTTCTATTTCTAACAGGTTCCCAGAGCTGAGCATCTAGGAGTAGAGTGGTTTAGACCCAAAACTGCTTCTCAAAATGTAAAGATCTTATGTATATGCCACATGTCTTCATCCATTCATCCTTCCATAGACACTGTGGAAGGTTGTTTTCACATCTTACCTGCTATGGAGAGGGCTGCAATGAACACTGAGGTGTTAATATCTCTTCAAGATCCTGCTAAAATCCTGGAACTGGGATTGCTAGATGCCATAATAGTTCTATTTCTCATTTTTTGAGGAAACTTCACATTGTTTTCCACAGCAGGTATAACTTTTCATCCCCAGAGGTTCACAGTTTCTTAAAAGTTAATGTGATTGGTGAACCACCCTCCAGTTAGCAAGGGTTCAGGTGAGAATTTAGTAGTTCCCATGCCTGCTATGTGTCTGACTAATTAATTAATTAACTATCAAATTAACCCAGACCCTCCATTTTGAACTTTTAGAAGGAAAACTTAGGAATTTGTATTAAAAAACAAACCTTGATAAGCATGATGCACACACTTGACTTAAAAAACCAGACTTACATAATAGTAAGAAATATAAGTAAGCGTTGAGCAGCCTCTGCTCAAACAACCCCAAAGTGGAGAAGCTTGAGAAGTTCGGAGGGAGAATGGACAAGTCTTAAAATCCTGTGTTATTTTAATGAGGAAATATTTTTTTTCATACACAAAAACAAGAAAATGATATATGTATATGCCACATGTCATCCATTCATCCTTCCATAGACACTGTGGAAAGTTGTCTCCACATCTTACCTGCTATGGAGATCAAATAAATGATTTGTGATCAAATAAATGATTTCTTTCACTTTATTTTTTAAAGTATTTTTTAGTTATTCATGGACACAATATTTTTATTTTGCTTATTCATTTTTATGTGGTGCTGAGGATCAAACCCAGTGCCTCACACATGCTAGGCGAGCACTCTACCATGTGCTATACCAAATGAATATTTGATCTTTTCATTCTTAATTTTCTTGGCAAATTTATATATTTACTTATATATTCAAAAGGTTAGTATATTCCAAAGCTTACTATGTTCCAGGCAATGGTCAAAACAATCCAGGAACAAACATGGGTTTAACAAACACAGTCCTTGATATTAAGAACTTTGGATTGTGTTGGGTGCAGGGGACATAATTTCAAAGCAAAAAAAAAAAAATGAGATAATTTCAGTTAATTATAAATTTTACAAAAAAATCCGTGTCCTTTAGTGATCATGAAGAAGAAGTGCTACCCTAGCTATCAGGTTACTCTTTAAAGAAATTTTGAAGAAAGATAACAAGTTTCATTTGATGTTCACATGTATAACCAATCAACCCAGGATATTCATTGAGAAGGCTGCCCTTTTCCTATTTCTCTGCAGTACCACCTTCATCTTAACTTAAGCACTCCTGTAACGATGGGGCTTGTTTCTCTCTCTTCTGTTAGTCTGTGTGTCTGTATGTACATCAGTTCTTAATTAATTAGCCTTAATATGTCTTTAAATCAAATTATCTCATTCTATTTTTTTTTTTTATTTTTAATTCTGAGAAAATTCTGTAACTCTTCAAGTTTGCTTTAAACGGGCTGTTATTTTACATTTCAATAAAATGTCAATTTTCACGAACACATGACTGGAAGTAATGTGGAATTGCAGTGAATCCATAGATTAGACTGAGAATTGAAAATTAAACAACATTGAATCTTCAAAAATATTTGTATGGTATAATCATCATTTATGTAGTCTTAATATCTCTCAATAAGAGATCTGTATTAGGGTTGTCTAGAGGAATAAAACCAATAGTATACACACATACACATGCATACCTAGATTTTTGTGTTTATAATTATAATTACAAAAGGGGATTTAATAGACTGGCTTACATCCTCAGAGGCTAGATAGTCACACAATGGCTGTCGATTGGAGAGAGAGAAACTTCTCAGTCCAACAAGATGGAGACCTCAGTACAAGAGGGACCAATGATACAGGCCCACTCTGAGAGTGAAGGCCTGCAAGCTCCCTAGACTGCCACCAGTGAGAGTCCATGTTGAATGACAAATAGCTGGAGTCTATGTCCAGGGGAGATGGCAGAAGCAATACACTAGGTACACCAGCTCAAGAATCAAGCTCGCTGGGGCTGAGATTGTGGCTCAGTGGTAGAGCACTCCTCTAGCACGGGTGGGACCCGGGTTTGATCCTTAGTACCACATAAAAATAAAGGCATTGTGTTGTGTCCATCTACACCTAAAAAATAATTTTTTAAAAAAAGAGCTTGGTGGGCTTCCTCCTCCTCCTGTTTTGTTCCCTTGGGTCCCCAGCCTGTTACACTATATGACCCATATTTAGGGCAAGTCCACCCCTCAGTTTACTGAGCCACATGCCCATCATCTCTGGACATGCACTCACAAACACATTCAGAAATGTTTTACTAATTTCTTAAGTTTCTCTCAATCCAATCAATTTGACAAACAAGATTAACCATGACAAGGTCTGAAAATCTTATACTTAGTATATGAATGACATTGAAATCATTTGATTTGTGTATGATGTATTAGAGTTCAATGACCATATAAAACTATCATTTATAAATATATACAAACCTATTGCTTTTCTCTTTCCAATCCCTATTTGTTTTATTTCTTTTTAACATCTTCTTTCACTGTATTTTGATTAAAAGTGGAAATAGTACAGAATTCACTTTTAGATGTAAAATTATCAATATATGATATAATTTATTTTAACTAACATCATTTTAGATTTAGATTTACAAAAGTATTGCAGAGATAATACACAAAGTACTTAGGTATACATACCTAGTCACTTTGTTAATGTCTTACGTTAGTATGGCACACTGTTCACAATTAATAAACCAACATTGATACAATTTTCAAAGTCCATGTCTGATTCAGATTTCCTTTATTTTGACCTAATGTCCTTTTTCTATTCCAATATCCCATTCAGGATACCGTGGTAAATATAACCAAACATGTTAGGCTTCTTTTGGCCTTAACAATTCTCAGACTTTGCCTGTTTCTGATGACCTTAATGGTTGTGAGAAGTACTGGATAGGTATTGCATATAGTGTGCCTCAGTTGGGATTGTCTGATTTTGTCTTCACAATTAAATTAGAGTTATGAGGTTTGTGAAGGAAGACCACATAAGTAAAGCACCATGCTTATGAATCATATCAAGAGCATACATGCTCTCAGTATGACTTAGCATTGTTGGCATTATTCTTCATCACTTGGAAGAAGTAATGGTTTTCAGATTTCTCCTTTGCAAGGTTGCTTATCTCCCCACACACCTTTTATATTGTTCTTTTTGAAATAAAGTCACTGTGCACAGTCAACATGTATGGAGTTGAAATAATGCTCCACCTTCCTGAGAATCTACGCATAATTTATTTTGAATTCTTTTTTATTTATCTCTTTTCCTCCATTAATTTATATATTCAATTATTTCTATTCATCTGGACTCACTGATATTACTTATAGTCTTTGACTTACAATACAATGTTACTTTACTTATAAAGTTTACTCATTCTTTCAACTTTGGCCACTGAAAGCTCTTTCAGTTGACTTCTGTATCTCTTTAATATATCCCCATCATTATGTTTTTATTTTTTAGTTATTCCCTACTTTCTGGCACTATAAGATGACTCACAATAATCACACATATTTTTCATCCCACAATCCTAACTTAGTCATTTTTTCAAAAAGATATGAGTTCATTGGGATGGTATTAGAAACTAAGTTGTGCGAGCTGAGTGTCTTCATTGACATCATGGATTGGTTGCTTCAAGACCATCTCAACTGAAGGAGCAAGGAAATACATATGAAGCACATGCATGTGTATAGAACACATATATAACCCATGTATATATGGATATCTGTACATATTTCTACATGGCACCTCATACAGTCTATGGCGGAATTTCACCAACCAATGTCTAGGTGAAAGCTCCAGGTCGGGGGTTGATACCGACCTGCAAGGCTAAGAGGGCCCTAAGTCCCTGCGAGGGGAGCGGCCGGAGATGGACGAAGGGAGTCTTGTATTAAATGTGTTTTGTGTGCGACACCGACACAGGGTGGAACATGGGAGGCACACTAAGGAAACTGAGCCTTCTGAAATGTGTGTTAGAAAACTTTAGGAAGGTTTTCCTGGTAACTGTGGGGTGAGACCCACCCCACAAAGGTTGCATACTCTGTGAATTAGAGTGGCTCACCCAAGATGTGGGCTGGACACCAGAAGGATCTTTAGATGAGAGAGTCATTGCTGAGGTCCTGTGGATTGTTGTTGGAACCCCTGAACCATTTCTCTTACATTGATTGCTATCAAGAGATAGTACAGAAACAGTCCCCTTGGTTGAGAGCCTGTCTAGATGGACAGTCCAAACTGATGTTAGCCAGGAGCATAGTGGGCTCTAAGACCCAATGGAAAGCAGCTAAACAGAAAACCTGACTAAGAAAGACAGGAAAGGGAACAGCTTTCCCATGAGCCAGAAGAGGACTCAAGACCAACTTTGCCAAGACCACTGGGACAACAGACTGTCCCCTAGCCTCCTTGTCCTTAGAGGCAAAAAATGATGGCCCCCCAATGTTGGCTATTCCTTCTGCTGTGATATCCTCAGAGCCAAAGGCTTCCTAGGACCAAAGACTCTTTCACTTCCCGAGATTAAGGTGGGAGAACTGTCCCAAGATTAGAGCCACAACTCAGATGAGAACTCTCCAGATTCCCCTGCAAGGAACTAAAGGGCCTGCCCATATTGACCAGAGGGAAACACCTGAGGGAAACAAAGCAGTTTAGTGTGCCATCCTTTCACCACCATTGAGCTCATAAGCTGGAAAAATCATACTCCCTCCTACACGGAGAAACCCTGGGCCATGACTATTCTGATGCAGCCCATTATCCTGACCTAGGATGGGGCTCCAACAAAGAAGGTCTAAGATAAGGAGATGTCAAGAAGCCCTCCTAGGAAGTCTAAAAGAAAAGAAAAAAAGAGAGAGAGAGAATAAAACACACTGTCTGTTCCCAAGAGCTAGAAGGAATCGAAGCCACTCCTGAGCCCTAGCCCAAGCCGAGCATCTGCAGACAAACAGAGCAGAGATAAGCCTCCCGCTGCTCCAGCATCTCCCTCTCGCACCCTCAATAGCCCTGAACATTGCTCTTGGCCCCACATCTGCCTAAGGCCCCTCTGCCCTATGAAACTGGCAGCAATGATCAAAAGAAATGTGCCCAACTGACTCAGAGCTAAATGTGCAGACTAGTGCCGCTGCCGCCCCTCTCCCTGCCCAGAGGTGCCCGGGGGAGGAGGGGCACCATACAAACATTGCAGCCACAGTGCAAGTTTCTCAGTGAAGAAATGCACAGGCACAAGCAACAGGTGATCAGTGCAGCCTTTGTGGGACAGCCTCAAAGAGCCATTTGCCAAAATTTACAATCCTAGAGGGCTTTACTGAGAAGTGTGCCAGTGAGCTGATTAAGGTGGCCACCACAGTTTTCACCAATCGAGATCCAGAAACTCAAAGATAGGCAGACCAAAAAGATGAAGTGGAAGATGGATTTTCTTATAGCACCTCTCACCACAAACCCAGAGGTCACTCAAAGGGGGGTCTCACTAGAACGAAGCCAATGGTCCAGATGTTTATAAGAAAAAAAAAAGTGTGGCCAGACAAAAGGGGAAGCCTCCAGTGGCCCCCGCGGGCAAGCACCAACTGCCATGCTCAAATGCTAAGCCTTGAACAGAGAAGGAATGAATGTTTTGGCCCCAGTCCCTCCTTTCAGTTTCTTCCCACTTGCTCCAAGGTCGATGATTGACGAATATGGCAGGGGTCCCATAGACAGACAGAACTGCATCAGATGCACGGGACCCAGCGCCTCAGGAGGGCTCAGCTGCTGCAAGCCCCCAAATGAACCAGGAATATGTTCATGTTAACAGCCAGTAGTGGGCCATAGGATGCTCACTCCAAAAGGACACACTGGCTCCAAGCCACATGCTGTGAGCCACCAGCAGGAAGGGCCACAGAGCCCCATGCCCCCAGGCATATTGAACAAGAACACAAGCGGGGCAGCCGCTATATACAATTAGAGCAGGCTCCCACCTGACAAGAGGAGAAAAGCCACACAGACAAGGAGAAACACCTAGGTGGGCACAATGTGGCTGCCACACTGGGACCTGGAAGGTACCACACCGCTGCCCTCCAACCTTGGCAGATGGCCCACAGCAAGATTGACATAGGTGCCCTTTATAAAATGATGTCCCAGGTCATCAGTCTCTGCTAAGATTTATGTTAGATTTAAGAGTTGGCAAATCCCAGCAGCCAAGATCCTGCATTGGGAGATAAAAAAAAAAAAAAAAATCCTGCATCTTAAAGCTCCAGACACTCTATGTACGCCTCCCTTCCCCAAATGACAGTTCCTCCCAGGTTGCTTGAGTATACCATCCTTGGGACAGCACTGGACTTAAAAGCCCATATCTATCAAGAAAAAAGGTCAAATACTTTGGTTACCATCTGACTCAGCAACAGAACAGAGAATAGCAACTGGGCCTCAAAAGAAACAGGAGATCTGCTCAATTCCAGTCCCTTCAACCTGCCATCAGACTAGAGAATTCTTGGGGGCTACTGGGTTCAGACATGTATGGATCCCCAACTTTTCAGTTATGGCGAAACCCCTCTATGAAGCCACAAATGGGGGAGAACAAGATCCTCTGATGTGGGGGCCAACACAACAAAGGCCTTTGAGGACATTAAACAAGCACTCACCAGTGCACCTGGATTAGGGCTCCCTGACCTCACAAAGCCTTTCTTTCTGTATGTCCATGATCAGTCTGGAGTGGCTGTGGGAGTTTTGACTCAGATGCTGGGGACATGGCCCCGTCCAGTGGCCTATTTGTCAAAACAGCTGGACTCTGTAGCCTAAGGCTGGCCACCTTGTTTATGGACCCTTGCAGCCACAGCTCTTCTGTGTTGGAAGCTGATAAACTGGCCATGGGACAAGAACTGGCTGTCAGAGTTCCTCATTCAATTTTGACATTGTTAAAATATAAAGGACACTATTGGTTGACTAATGAAAGAATGGTCAAATATCAGGGCATGTTATGTGAAAACCCACGTATCCGCGTTGAGGTCCTCAGAACCCAGCAACTTTGCTGCCCACTGAACCTGGAAAACCTGATCACAAATGTGTTGAGGTCATGGATGAAGTGTTCTCCAGCAGACCAGAACTAACAGACCAGCCTCTCAAGGAGGCTGATGCAGAGTACTTCACAGATGGAAGCAGTTTTATAAAAGATGAGGTATGTTTGGCTGGATATGCAATGGTCACTCTGGACTCTACGGTAGAGTATGAACCTCTGCCTCTTGTAACAACTTCAGCACAAAAAGTAAAATTTATTGCTTTGACTCAAGCACCTCAGTTGACAGCAGGAGTCTGTATGGATATTTACAGACTCAAAATATGCGTTCTCTATCCTTCATGTTCATAGGGCCTTATGTAGGCTAATTAACTCAGGAGGAAAAAAAGGGGGGAGAAGCATGACGTATGGACAAGAAATTCTTAAACTTTTGGATGCACTGTGGGCTCCCAAGAAGGTTGTGATTATATATTGCCAAGGTCACTGAAAGGGAAACACTGTGGTTTCTCAGGGCAACCGGAGAGCAGACAGAGAGGCCAGGTTAGCTGTGTACAAGAAACGGGAAGAAAATCCAGTCCCTGGTTTAAATGCTGCCCTGCTGCCTGGCCGACTAGCTAACAGAATGGGAGCCAACATACTCCCAACATGAAAGTAAGTGATTTAAGACTGAAAAAGAAAATTTTCTCCCAGGTGGATAGTGGAGTTTTCTGATGGCCGAAGTAGCCATCCCAGAGATTCTAACCCCAGCCTTTATCAGACAGTTCCACAGGAAAATATGTTGGACACACAGCACTTGAGACAGTTCTGAGTCAACATTTCTATGTCCCCCAGCTCACAAGCAACACCTGGATGATCTGCAAACAATGTGAGGTTTCTGCTCACAACAATCCATGTCAGGGGCCAAAGCTCCCACCAGAAATCCAAACTATAGGAGGAGCACCTTTTGAAGACTTGGAAGTAAACTTCACTGAACTACCATGCTCCCTGGGCTATAAGTAACTTTTTTTTTATGTGTTCATACTTTGACGGGTGGAGGCCTTTCCCACCCACACTGAAAAGGCTAGGGAAATACCAGGATGCTTCTCTGTGAAATTATTCCCAGATGTGATGTCCCCATAATTATTGGCTCAGACAATGGGCCAGCTTTTGGGCAGAAGTGATACGATTATTGACCATACATCAGATGAAAGTTACCTACTGCCTATAGGATGCAGAGTTCTGGTAAAGTTCAAAGGATGAACAGGACATTAAGGCTTGATTGGGTAAGCTGTGTCAGGAGACTCATTTACATTGTGATGAATTTCTCCTTATTATCACTGTTGAGGATTAGATCCAATCCTACCAGAAGGACTGAATTCTTTTCTTTTGAGATAATATTTGGGAGGCCCCACCTCTTATTAGGGAACTACAGGGAGACTTAAGAGAGATAGGAAAATTAACCCTGAGACTACAGCTTCAGGTCTTAGGGAAAACTTTACAGGTTCTCAACCAATGGGTTAGAAAAAGATTGCCAGTAAGTTTGATCCAGGTGCACACTCCTTCAAGCCTAGAGACTGAGTCTGAGTCAAAGAATGAAATATTCAACCCCTGAACTTCTTTGGAAGGGCCCTTTCATTGTTTTTTTATCCACCCCAACTGCAGTCAAGTTTGCAGAGATAGGTCCCTGGATTCACTACACCAGACTCACGCCTGCAGCTGAGGACTGGGAGTGCTCTCCAGATGCTGTTACGCCCTTGAAGCTGACCATCCTGCAGAAAAAGGAGCACCAGAGAAGCTTGAGGATCAGAAGGACAAAAGCCCTGCTCCAGTCACTCTGGAAGCTGACTGGTCTACGCACTGCCGAAGCTTGAGGAGACTATGGCCCTGATTCAGCCACACAGGAAGGACTGGCTGATCAATGCACGGTGAAAGATAAACTTCCCACCAGGACTAGTGAACACTTTCAACCTCTGAGATAGTTCTTATACTGTAATGCATTTCCACCCCTTGCTTTAGAGATATATGTAATTCTCTGTTTTGTTTTTGCTACTGGTTTGATAACAGTAACTCCTACTGACTGGACTCTGGGTAACAAAATTTCACTTATACTTTTTATCTTGCTTTATATAAGTTTTCTAGGATTTGTTGGGTGTTATTAGTTTGGCTATGTTAATTTATGCTGTTTAACCCATGCTAACCAAAATGTTAGTCTATTATTTAGTTTGGTTTCCTTTGATAACCTTAAGACGTTCTGTTCTACTCCTATTCCAACCATGCAGATCATGTGAACCATGTGTCAAGGCAATCCACTATAACCAAGAGGTGATAAAACATATATTTAGGACCTATAGAGGAAAGCTATAGATGAATGACTGTTTGGAAAGGAAAAAGAGGTCCATGGAAAGAAAATTGATTTAGGAGGTCACCAATCTTGGGGTGAAGGTAACTGGTCACTCTAGAGGATTATTGCCACTTATGGTCCTGCTACCTGGGCACGAAATGGCAGTTGGAGTTATAGCACTCCTATTTACATGTTAAACAGAATTATTCACTTACAAGCTGTACCAAAAATTATTATTAATCAGACTGCCATAACCTTTCACCTTCTAGCCACAAAACAGACCAGATGTGAGTAGCTAACTATCAAAATCACTTGGCATTAGATTACTTACTGGCTGAGGAAAAAATATATGTGGAGAGTACAACAGCTCAGATTGTTGCATCCGAATGGATGACAATAGACAAACAGTTAAGAATATAGCCATCAACACAAGAGAACTAGCACGTGTTAGTTCATACCAATAAGGGCATTAAAGTTTGGATCCCAATCATGCTTTTGGGAGATGGTTTTCAAGTCTTGGTAGATTTAAAAAGTTTAACTGGTGTGGTGGGTACTCTGCTGTTAACCTGTTCATTGCTCCCATGTTTGGCTCCACTGTGCATTAAAACTAGTGGATCCACTGTAGAAGCTGCTGTTGAAAGGATGACAACAACTAAGGTTTTGACATTGTATAAGGCTTTAAGCCAAGATGATGGTAATGATGCTCTTAAATTTAAAGGATTAAATTATGGGGAGCATCAGTAAGGGGGAATTGAAGTGGCACCCCCTTTCTCCACAGAAAAGCCCTCTTCACCATGGCTGATTTTAGGACTGTCAGTAAAAGAGTCCATTGTAGATAAACTTCCTATTTTCGTATCACCCTGTTTACTTGGCCACTGGCCGAGAAGATACCAGCACTCCAGGTGCTGGACACCCCCTTACTAGTTTTTCACAAACATATCCAGTATAGCACTTTAAAGAAATGTGCAAACAATGCCTCTGGCCTTGAGCTGGGCTTCACAGAAATGTCTACATTTTTAAGATAAGTTACAAATGGGCACCATGGTAATAGCTGGCAGGGGGAGAAGAGAAAGAAGAGAAGCTCTCCCCTTCTCAGGTGTTGTCCTTGAAGAGTTAATGTGCCCAGAACAGTGAAAGAAAAAGCTGCTTTTATGGGAACTTCTGAGACTGTGAACTTCTGAGACCCTCCCCTTACATGCTGGGTATAAAACTCTGAAACCCCCTGAACTCAGGGTTCAGGGGATTGATAATTACAGCAAAGGCTGTACCCTCTGAACCTGGCTGCAGCCAAATAAAACTGTTTCTTGCTATCTTCGGTGCCTTGCCTCGTTTGTCCCTACACCACCATATGTTTACTTAGTTTTGCAATTCCAATATACACACATAATGATCTCAGAATTATTAACCCATCCCCCTGTGTAAAACAAGTTCATCACATAGAATACAGTGCTTGTGTAAGGTTCTTTTTGCCTTCAGTATTACAGATTCATTTATTTCTGAAGTTACTTAAATGACTATCCTTACCTCTATCTCTTCAGTGAGTTTATTTTATGGACTTGTAAGACAGTTACATTCTTTTATCACAGTCTGAAATTCATCCTGGGATAAAATACTCAAGTAATTTTTTCTCCTTATGTGAGTTTCAATTGTTTGTGTCTTTTAAGAAATTGATCTTGGGCTGGGGTTGAGGCTCAGCCATAGAGTGCTTGTCTACCACAGGCAAGGCTCTGGGGTCGATCCTCAGCACCACATAAAAATAAATAAATAAAATCAAGGTATTGTGTCCCACTACAACTAAAAAGTAAATATTTATTTAAAAAAAAAAAGAAATTGGTCTATTTCTTTGAAGTTGCAGAATTGTTCTCAGTTTTCCTTTAGTGTCCTTTTATTGTTCATTGGCTCTGTAGTGATGACCTGTTTTTCATTTGTGATATTGATCTTTTATGCCTTTTCTATTTTTCCCTAGATTCATGTGGCTAAACCTTCATTTTATATTTTTTCAAGGAATATGTTATTAATTTTATTGCTTTTCTCTACTGACTTCTTATTTTTAATTTCATTGATTTCTGTTCTAATTTTATTATTTATTTTCCTCTTCTTCCTTTAGGCCTAATTGTCTTTTTCCCACTCTAGTTTCTTAGGTTGGAAGATCTCATTTCAGATCTTCCTTCTTATAAACATAAAATATTATAAACACAAAATTTCATGCTGTACATTTCAATTAGATTGAAATTTCACTGCATCCCATGATCTCATTGTAAAAAGCTGTTCAATACCTAGTACTGTGCTCCCTGCCAAGTTCATTGCTGTGCATGTATAAATGAATTTTCTGTGAGAACGTCTATATAAATTAATACTTCTCATTTTTCTTCAGTGTCTACAGTGATCTAATATGATTAGGAACAAAAGCAGAAATTTCCCTATTATTAATACAATTCTAAGTAACTGTAAATGTATTAAATATTTTAAATGTCTCAGGGAATTAAATGTACAATATTTTCCACAGGTCATATATATTTATTTAATGATTTTAATTTTTTAATCTCATGCTCATTTCACATAATTTGAAACAGCTAATGTAGAATAGCATGGCAAAAAGTAGATGGAATTCTAGCCAGCTTGAACAATTTTTTAAAATTATTTTGAATTGTAGATGGGCACAATACCTTTATTTTATTTGCATAGTCTTATGCATTGCCAGGGATCAAACTCAGTGCCCCAAGCATGCTAGGTAAGTGCTCTGCCCACTGAGCCACAACTCTGGCCCCCAGCTTGGACAATTTTGTTTATTGCCTACTACTTCTGCAATGTGCAGGATAATCTGATATTTATGATATCATAAAGCCAAATACAATTATAGACTCTTCTCAGCTCAGGAGATTGTATTTTATATTGATTGCATGCTCTTTGTGGAGACTCCACAGTTGGGGTGGAATGCTTTTTTTTTTTTTAGAGAGAGAGAGAATTTTTAATATTTATTTTTTAGTTTTCGGTGGACACAACATCTTTATTTTATTTTTATGTGGTCTGAGATCGAACCCAGCGCCCTGAGAATGCCAGATCAGTGTGTTACTGCTTCAACCACATCCCCACCCCAAGGGTGGAATGCTTTTTAACCTATTTTTGTACAGTGCTAGTTGACACAAATTCCAGAGAATTCCCAATAAACAATTATAAAATCTATTCTTACATTAAATTAATATCCTCTCTGGATCCACCCCAAATCATTTTTAATCAATTTATTTGCAACAGGATATTCATATCTAGATTATTCATTACAATCTTTATTTGACTGCCTACATATGTAAAGGAAATAGGAAAGGTGGGAGAAAGAATTTTTAATAAATGCTTATTTTCTCTCCATATCATTTGAGAAGACTCAAATATTTGTACATCTTAGACTCTCATGTCTTCACAGTTTGATGGAGACTTTTATATAAAACATGACTGGAAGGCATGTTTCACTATAGATTATAATCTTCGTTCTAAACTTTTAATCTTACCCATTTCAAATGAATTTTGAAATATTAGTAAAGCATGTCCCTTTAGCAATAGCAACCTCTTGTCTTGTTAATGTATATAGTGCTATGAGGAAATTATTGTGGATAATAGTTCAGAGTCACTGGATGTAATAGCAGGTCACCTTATTTGAACATTTGCTGTGCAGAAAATATTATTTTAAGCCCTTCACATGTATTAACAAATGTAACTGAACATCCCTGTAATATGATGCTTTTATTATCTATATTTTATGAGTACAGGAAAAGAGTCCCATGATGCCAAGATAGGAAGACCTGATATCAACTCAGACATCTGGTTCCAGGGTCCCTGCCCTTCCCCCACCCTGCAGTGCTGTAGAATCCAACCTTCCTCAAACAGTAGCTTTAAAATGCTAAGGAGACTAATACCTCTTTGTTTTCCAGGTATAACTATTTGTGGGCTGGAACTGCTTGGCCTCAAGAGGGCAAGCTTTACAAATCCAGTTCTGCCAAATGGTGAAGAAAAGGCCTTGTATCTCATCACTCATTTATCCAGGAGTTCCTTGGAGCCAAATGTCATCAAGTGTCCACTGTAGATTTTCCAGTGTGTGTGGTTATAGCATTTGGGGTCAGGGAGTAGTGCATTTCAAGAACTGAAACACATTATTTAAATGTATGTTACTGGTTGATATGTTGTCCATTACAAATAACTTTGCCAAATTTCGCAGGCTCTAACTCTTTGAAAAGAAAAACATGAGGTCAGACCCAGCATTCTTTTCATAATTGGACAGAGAGACTCGGAAAAGCCAGAAACTGGGTCAATAATTTCCTTTCCCCTTTCCCCCTAATTAGGCATTAAAATGTTTTTAAACATCCTTTCTACCCCAGGAATTTTTCAACTAGAGAGATAAATGCTCAATCCAATCAGTATTGTTCTCCATTTCATATAGAATACTAATCAGGTAAATCTATGTTAAACTACATTAATAAACATTTCTCAAATTTGAGCAGGTTTTTTTGTTTGTTTATTTGTTTGTTTTCATGTAAAATCTCATGTGGACTGGGCAGGCTGTTTCCCATGTGAGATTCTGGACCCCAAGCTGCTTCTATCTTGTGGTATCCCCATTTCATCTGTTGCTTCTATAATCACTGAACCAGGGAAAGAGAGGCCTGGACAGGCTGCACCAGCCATTAAATGCTTTGACCAGGAAGTAGCACTCCCCACTTGTGTTCAGAAGGCATTCGACAGCCATGAAGCTCTGCCTACCTATGTGGGAGACAGGGAAGTAGAAGCTCACTGTGTGCCTGGGAAAAGAACAAACCAGATCTTTCTATCTTAGGTAGAATACTGTTTCTAAAGGACTAAGCAGGGGATAAGGAAACAATATTTTTATTGTGAAATGTATGGAGTTATTCTAATAGTTATAAGAAAATTAATACTATGACTCCTTATTATATTTAGAAGAGTTAAAACTCAGACAATTGTATAGTGGCAAACATGTTAAAGAAAGTGTTTTCCTTATCATGTGTTTTTAAGTTTGAACCAAGTTTGTTCAGCTTGTTGTTGTAGATGATTGTTTGTTGTATGGGCTTTTCTATGCATAGCAACATGTGATGTTATGTGAGGTATAGCAGCATCCCTGACCCCACCCATAATTTGCCAGTAGCCAAACCCTTACCTGCACATACCCAGATATGACAGCCAAGATGAAGGGACAAGGGTAGCAAATTTCAATTTCTTTGTGACATGGGGCAAGGAGGAAGCGGAGGTACATGGCTCAAGAGGGACATTATCCTCCAGGTTGAACACCCAGATGATACCCCTTGGGTGGCTGGGAAGTCAAAGGTACTGTACCTAGTAGCTCTGTGCATTCTGAGAAGAGGAGTCTTGGGTAGTGGGAAGGGAGGTGGGAAAACAGAGGCCACAGTTTAGCAATTTAAGGGTTGGGGAGCTGCACTTAGAGAAAGAGGGAAGAAGGGGAAGGAAGTGGGGTCAGGAGCGGTGAAAATGACCTGGGAAAGACAGGAGCTCAGTTAGCATTGAGGTCTCTGCCTGATCCAGGCCTTCATGTTTTGATGTTTATTAGAGTGCCTGGTTAGGAGTAGAATCTGGGCAGACAGCTCAGCTCTGCCACTGTTGGCTATGCTCTCTGGGATAATCATCTTTCACCGTAAGCCTCTTTAAGTCTATGCCATGGAAGTTTTATCAATATGTCATCAAACAAAACACGCTGAGCAGCTGCACAGGCTTAGCACAGGGTAAGTGCTCAGTAAAGGGCAAGCACTTCTTCCCGTCTTTCAATGGCAGGTAGCAGATGGCTGTGCAGTGCTACTAGGGCAAATTGCATAGTGTATGAAAGCACCAACTGTGCGTCCTATAAAAATTACATTCCATGCCTTTATAATTATGTCAAAATGCATCCTAATATTATGTATAACAAAAAAGAACCTATAAAAAGACATACTGGGGAAAAAATCTACTAGAGTCAAATCTGGTTTGATTTGAATCTAGACCAGACTCAGACCTGCTCTGCCAAATGTGAGGTGTTGATCTTGCCAAGTAAAGTTTATTAGCCTCAATTTTCTCATCTTTAAAAGAGGCTTATTAAAATATATCTCAAGATGGTTTTGTAAGGATTAATGTAATGATTAGACATACTGTGCATGTCCTTCTTAGCACAGCTCCCGGTATAGATTAAGTTTAGTAAATTCGAGACATTGTAACCAGGATTCCAACAATTATATATCTAGGCTATTTTTCTTTGATGGAAATTTCTCAGATTGGTGACCTATGAAACAATTATCTTCACAAAAGATATAATTTTTTTGCTAGGCCTCATGGCATATGCCTATAATCCAAGCTATGTGGGGAGACTGAGGCAGGGAGATTGTAAATTTGAGGCCAGATTGCACAATTTAGTGAGATTCTTTTTCAAAATAAAATTTGAGAAGAGATGGGGACATTGCTCAGTTGTACAGTGCTGGCCTAGCATTTGCAAGGTGACCTGGGTTCAGTGTCTAGTACCACAAAAAAATCAAATCAACCAACCAATTATTAAAATTACATTTTTGTTATGGGTAAGGCTCTAGCTAGACACTGGGCTGGTTAAAAAAAGAATATAATATAATACCTGTTTTGAAAGAGTTCACAAGCTGATGGGGTGAGCAGACATGTACATATTAGCAACTGAAAAAAAAAAAGGAAAAGAGGGATGAACTGTCATGGGGAGAGATCCACGCATTCCCAGGAAGCTGAATCTTGAAGAATGAGAGTATTTCAAAGGCAGAGAATTGGAAGAAAGGTGTTTTAGAATAGCTATGCAGAGACAGGAAATATGAAAATGCTTGATGCTTTTGAAGAATATCTAATTTTGTGTGTTGGAAAGGGGTGGCATTGCTGACAATAACTACATTCTTGATATTTGATTGTGGTTTCTCCTTCTTAAATGACAGGGACTACTTCTCATTCCATGCATATTTCACACATACTTTCATTGTGCCTGGGTAAGATTTGGTGAAATGAACTAAATTGAAGATGTTTTCTCATTTGATTTTAATCCCCCAAATATCCTCAGGTTTATTGCCTACTTTGCATGATGGGTTTGTTTGTTAGTGCCATCCTAATTAAAATGCCTAGGTGTTGTGTTGCCAGAGTTTCAGAAATAATAATA
The DNA here is from genome assembly GCF_048772815.1 of Callospermophilus lateralis. Classification (NCBI taxonomy): domain Eukaryota; kingdom Metazoa; phylum Chordata; class Mammalia; order Rodentia; family Sciuridae; genus Callospermophilus; species Callospermophilus lateralis. The sequence continues at coordinate 21,723,791 of NC_135310.1, read as the reverse complement.
GCATGAACTTTTGAAGTTTCATAGCAATTTACTTGGCTCTAGATAATTCATCCTTTCATACTAGAATCAGCAAAACTGCAACAATATCCACCTCCCAAGCTTTTGATTCTCACTGATAATTATGAATTTTCTGTCAAGGCATAATAGGAAAGAAAAGCTTTTTCTGTCTTTTTGAAGGAAACAACCTGGTAGTGGAGGTCTGATGAAGAGGTCATTGCCCAGCCAACAGGGCAGCGGGTACAGAAGTATGTCAATGCCAAAGTAGGGGTGAGGGAAAGACTGGAGACCAGTGTCCTCACCAAATGAATTCATGTGGATTATTCATTCATGACCTATGTATTAATAAAGGAGGAGAACAAGAATGAGGAGAAGCAGGAGGGGGCTGGGGAAGTGGAGGAGGAAAAGAAGACATGAAGGAGGAGGAGGAGGGAGGCAAGATGACATTGTGAAAGTGTCACAGGCACAAACGCACTTGAAAGTGAGGGGTGTTGCTGAAGGGAACTGACCCTCAAATATATCTGGAGTCAGTTTTATTTCAGCAATAAGACAAGTAAGTCAAACAGAATCATAAGATCCAAAGGATTGTCCTTTCAATGTCTACTGTGTGTTCATGAACATTACATTGTCAGTTGACGCTGAAAATACAATAGTTTTACCTAGCTCTCTCAGGCCATCAGGTTTCTCCTCGCTACTGGACTATTCCCCTGACCCACACTCCCACCCAGTTACCTCCTTGGTTCTTTCTTTCTTTCCCTTTTTTACTGACATAAAGAAAAAAATTTAAATTATCTGCACACCGTTCTCCCACTTGCTTGTCTCCCATCCTTTGCTATAAGATTGTAGGAATCCTCCCATATTAGGCTCTGAGTTCCTACCACCAGACCTATCTCCACATCCACAGCCAGGAAGCCCTCCTGGTTTGGGAACCCTCTTCCCTTTCTATTGAACTATCATTCTCTGCTTCTCTTTTTCCCTACTCAGTTGCTCTTTCAGCCTTCTTTTATGATTCTCCATCATCCTCATTACCATGGTGTTTTATGGGGACACTCATTCTCTTCTTTGTCTACAGTACTTCCTAGGTGAAATCATCCAGTTTTGCACTCTGAGGCATAGTCTGTGTTTTGTAGACTTCCAAATGTTCACCTCTAATCCTGAACTCCAGACTTTTATATCTACCTCTTATGGTTTGGATCTGGAATGTTCCCTCAAAAGCTCATGCATGGTCCCCAGTGCAGCAAATGTTCAGAGGTGTGACTTGGGAAATGACTGGATGATGAGGGGTCTCTCCTCATCACTGGATTGATCCGTTGATGGATTCATAATTTGAAAGGATTCCTGGAAGATGAGAGAAACTGTAGAAGGTATAGGTTAGTTGGGTGGATTAGGTCACTGGGGTGCATCCTGAAAGGGCATTTCTTGTCCTTGGTCCCTTCCTCTCCTTTTCTGTTTCCTGGACACTACAACGTGAGCAGCTTTGCTCTGCCATACCATCCACATTAGGATGTTCTGTTCTATCACAGGCACATAGGGATCGGGCCAAGGAACGATGGGCTAAAACCTCTAAAAGTGTGAGCTAAAACAAATTTTCCCTCTTTTTAGTTGTTTTTCTCAGATATTTTGTCACAGTGATGAAAAGCTGAATCTTGGAGCCACCCATGACTCTATTCTTTCTGTTGCTCCCAACACCTGATCCGCAAGCTGTTCATTTCACTGAAATGGAAAAAAAATACTATGTGTTTACTGTATTCTGGAAGTTACATTCTGGAAGGTACAGAAAAGAATCAAGCAGAACAAAGACCCTCTCTCAAGTCCTGGCAACAGTGAGCTTGATAGGTCCATAGCCAAGCCATCATTCCTCTCCTTTACATCACTGCTGTTCCACCCTGGAGAGAAACACATTAATTTCCCTGAACTATTGCAATAGCCTCTTGCTTCTACCCTGATCACGTGTTGTCTCTCTTTTCATATTATCCAGAGGGATCATCTTAAATCACCAATCAGATCATGCCTTTCCTTTCTTATAACCCTCCCAAATCTTTTCAACTCACTTGGAGCAAAACCAAAATACACATCAAGGCCCACAAGGCTGTGTGTGACCTGGGTGATGCTGTGAGTTCTGTTTCCCCTCCTGCCCTTAGTCCTTTCTGAACCTGTTCCCATCACGCCAGCCTCCTGGCTCTTCCCCAACACTCTAAACAGTTCACAGAACACAACCTAGCTCTTGCTGTTTGGTGCATTTCCATACTTCATGTCCTCCCTATAAGATCACGCCACTGAGGAGGCCCTCCCAGATCTTGAACAGAAGACAGCATCTTCCTCACCCCCCATTCTTCTTACCTCATTTTACGCATTATACACCTATGCGTGTTGTGCAGTCTCCCCAAAGTAAAGCTACATTGTTGAGAGCTAGGACTTTATTTTCCTCACTGCTATGTCCCCTTCTCTTCGTGCACTGCCTGACAAAAACTGCACACTCATTAATATGTATGGAGTTATCTTCAATTCTGGAATTCTGTGATTTGCTAATTTACAAGTGTGTGGCCATGCATCCCTTCTGATGAAAGGCCTCCGTTTATGAGCAAGACAACTCTAGATAACTCTGTTGTTTATAGCTCAGAAGCAAGGAAACTGCACTTCCCTGTGGCCTCATTAACATTCTGTTCTATCCAAACTAGGTGTGAAGTTTCAAGTAAGAAAAAATAAGTATACTACCTCTTTGTTGTGACTAGTTTGTAATATCTGCTTACCTATTCAACAGAGAACCTGCTGTAAATATGAAGTCATAAAGCCCTTGGAGGTGGTATAATTAATTAACATTCAGTAGCTTATGACTATGTCAAATTAATCACCTCACAATCAATCATGTGGACAAACTATGAAATTTGGTAAACTATGTAAAGGGAAATAAATATGTGCACTTTGATCCCTAGATAGATATGTACGTATGTATGTAGGACTGTTCCAAACTATCATATAGAAAAAGAGCAGTTGTAAAATCATGGCTAAAAAGAATCCATGTGCAAATATTCTAGAATAAAAATATAACTTGGGAGTCATTAAAGTAAAAACTTTGATGAAACACAGAATGTCCATTCACTGAGGATACCAGTCTCTTATTTAACTATTATTACCTGCCTTTTCCACCTTGCCCCAAGCACCAGCCATGACCAATATTTTGCCATTCTTTTTGTGACTTCCTTGAGATCTCTGAAATGTTTCATGTGCTTGAAATGTTACATCTGCTTGGTCAGTCTGTATGCCATAACTCATACACAGTAAATTCTGTCTATAAGATCCAGTTCCAACATCCCCTTCCCAATCACCTCTTTCCTAAATCCCTTGATGAATTTATTTGCAGTTTCTCCTACTTGCCTTATCTCTTTGTGTGGATGTCTACTACAGAATCTCACTGATTAATTTGTGACTTTGTGCTTCATCTCTGTTGATTCTTTGAGGGTAAGAGATGTGTTAATTGTTTTTGTACCTCCAAGACCAAACCTGCTGTCGTCTAATAGTCAAGTGTCCCCTCATAATTTTATTTCTATAGAAAATGCATTATCTGTTTAAATGAAGAAAATAATTGTGTTAATTTTAAACTTCAAAAGATCCTAGAAAGTCAATTAACTTGTTCATGTAAAACAGGATACATGAGAATGTCTTTAATACACAGACTACCTTTCTAATTTTGGTACCTTTCTGGATAATATTTAGGTCTTGAACAAATATGAATTCCAAAATACAGTTATAAGTGATTAGTTGTTACTCAAATGTCTTAGAAGATGTTGCCCTTCTTTTTTTTCTAATAGCACAGTGTTTTTTTTTCTTTTTAAAATAATGACCAAATTCTGCCTTGTATTACTATTTTTAGATTTACAAATCTCACATATCTGCCTGGCCTTTCAGTTAGGTGGGTGTTTATTGAATCTGCCTGGGAAGAGGATTGTCATTCATGTTGGCAAAGCCCTGATCTCAGGAGATCTCAGCCTTGTAACTGCTACTTTGGGAAAGACTTTCTTTAGATTCTTTTGGATCTTAATGGAATAGAAATTGCAGAATGTTAAAAGATAATCCACAGGCTTAATCCTGTCCCTTTACTCCCAGAACTACAATACTAAGTACTCCACAGCCAGCCCTTGGAGGATGTCCAACCTTGTGCTCCAAGTGAGTCTTCAGTGCCCATGTGCTTCTGCTCCTCAGGGGTGGCAGAGCTCCCTTGGAAAAGCAGAGCTGTTTCCTTGGGGTGTACAGTCACCCCACATGTAGCTCCAGTGGGGAGTGGGTGTTCTCATCACTTCTGTTTACATTCCCTGGGTAGAATCTGGGTGTCCATGGTAGCATCCAATTATAATTTCCTGTTGCCTTATTTGGGAAGAAAAGGGAGTAGCGTCTCCCTAATATTTATAGAAATATGAAATGCCAGCAAGCACGATTTCTCTACAAAAGGTCTTTAAGCAGCTTCTCTGACATTCCCTTTTCTTCCCTCACTGCAGGTGGCCGCTCAGCTCTGGGAAGTGGCATCTGGACAGGATCCATTACCTTCCTCTTCCCTTGAGAAGAAAAATCATTACATGGGCCATCAGGGGTCTTAGATATCACAGCTTTTTAACATGGCATTTGATCAGTACTGATTGAATTGAATTGCTAATTTTCACAGGACCTTATTTCCTCTGTTTTTCAACTCATTACAACATGCAGGTTATTAAAGTATTTGCTAAATAAGATTGAGTTATTATCTAAAGAACTACTGAAATTAATGATTAGAATCAAAATTTTACCCTTCTGACTTCATTGTGAGGCAAAAATATAACACATTCTTTTCTCTGCAGATTCAGTTCCCCAAGAAGCCAATGGTATGTCTCGGGCTTCAGTCCCTCCTGGAGACTCACTTTCTCTTGCCAGAACATCTGGAAACTTTGTAATACAATTTTGATCCTTTAATTTTGTCCTTGTCTCCCATAGCAGATATAACTTATGTTTGGAGCTAGAATCCAAGCCTTAGTGTGGGTGGGAGATTGGGTAAAATAAAGCAATTCTCATCTCCTGATCTCCTGGGCCATACTTCTAGGGAGAAGGAGGGTATTTCAAATACTTAAATGAAGCAGAATTTAATGTCACTGATTGGGATAAGTGTTTAGATCACACAAGAGTCACTCTCCTTCTACTTATCAGAATCCATGTGGAGATCATCCTGTGCTATGTAGAAAACAGTCATTTCCCCAACTTAACTCCTAATACAGCATTTCCTGAACCTGTTTGTACCTACAGTTATACTGCTGCTGAAATTGGGCTGTGGAGAGGATTCCTTTTGGAGGAGGCTTTAAATCCTGTTGATAATTTATCGTTCTCTCATCATCTTTGAAACTCTGACTTAAAAGTTTGCAATAAGGGTGGGGATGTGGCTCAAGCGGTAGCGCGCTCGCCTGCCATGCATGCGGCCCGGGTTCAATCCTCAGCACCACGTACAAACAGAGATGTTGTGTCCGCCGAATACTAAAAAATAAATATTAAAAAATTCTCTCTCTCCCTCTCTCATTCTCTCTTTAAAAAAAAAAAAGTTTGCAATAAGAGCATCCCACCCATCCTTGCTGGCAGATCATTGATTTAAAAATAATCTTCAATGTTTGGGGACATATGGGACTCCAACTTCCTATACAAAATAATAATAATGAATATTGGACAGGTGATTCATGGAGTGTCTTTGAAGTGGAAGACAGAAGAGAGTTCCTATATTTATATCAAAGTTAGATCATAATACAATAGAAAAATGAATAGTAAACCCTTGAAGGATTTTCTGGGATGACTACCACAATAATCACAGTATAATTTTGGTTAGAAAGTTTCAAAGCACAGATCAAAATTGATTGATAGAATTTTGAAAATAAGAAAAATAAATACCCTCCCAAATCTAAGTCAACTGCCCTCAAAGTCAAACATTACTGGGAACAGACAGGTTGCTCTTTGATGCACTTTTCTGAACTATGAAAAATTGAGATAACATTATGAGATGTTTTTAACTTGAAAAATCATCTGAGTTATATTAACTTTAAAAATTATCTGAATAAATATCATTTGAACGGGTTCCCTTGAAATAGTTCAGGAATTGACACCCAGACACTATCTATCCGGCTTGGGATTCTAACATCTCATGGCAGTTGCCAAATATTCTCAGCTATTTTATTGATTTGGGTTGCTTTGTTAATGACAGCTGGCTTCCTTAGTTACAACTTAATTTAGAATTAGCCATAGCGAGTGTAGCTCAATTCTAGAGCATTTTCCTAGCACACACAAAGGCATGGGTTTAATCCCCAGCACCATTAAAAAAATAAATTAAGTTAAAATTTACAAATGAATTACTCACATGAGAAATTTCGAAAATTTTCATCAATGTGATGAAAAGCTGTGGGCTATGTTTCATGGTTTGTACTAAGAAGATCTGAGTCTGCTCCTTTTTCTCAGAAGGTGTGAAGCTAATTCCCAAGGCAAAGTTTTTGTTTCTTAAGGCACTAACTTCATCAAACTATTCAAACCAGAATGACACTTTTCTTGATTAATCTGTTTTTCCTATTGATAAGAACAAATCATGGTCTAATCAATGATGAATCTCATGCAACCCTTCAGGATGCTATATTCTAATTTTAAGAATAATTTCCCATTATTTATTTTCCAGGACCACTCAATGAGAATTTATTCTATATCTTTGTTTCTGACAGTGGTTTATATTGACACACAACATGGGAGATAATTAGCCAGGGAGAGATCATTTCTTCCTTTTGCTCTCTTCTTTTCCTCACTGATTCTCTTCTTTTAAACTCAGCTGAAACATTCTCCTTCCTCTCCAAAGCAATGTGCAGAGTATTACTCATTATTGTCTCAGGAATCATTATTTTTAGGAGCTTAGTTAGGAGTTTAGGGAGACAGTTTGAACATATGCTATAATTCCAATTAAGAAAACCCTGACCTCTTAGGCTACCTGGCTTCTGACACTGCATCCCAGAGAGGCAAGTGAGAATGCAGACAATTGAAATCTTAGCACCACCTATGACAGGTGACCCAGAAAGGCTTCTGTAAATCTGTTTCACTGCATCTCGAAGGTCTCTCTTCATAAGAGTGTTCTGCATAGGATGTGTCTCTTTTTCTCCTCTGGAGATGGACCCCAACTCACGAGATGTTCACCCAGAATAGAATAGTCTCTGAAACACAAAGTTTTCTTGCACAGCTCCCAGATAATGGGGAGGTGGCAGGAGCAGTAGATTTGCTTTCCAAACAGCAGCTTGTCAGGGGAGTATCAGAGCCAGTGGGATCTTCTCCTTCTTACTGCTTTTGCTTTAAAAATAGAAGCACTACCTCTGGTAACCGATTATAATCTACTCCAGGGATTCCCCTGGAATATTCTGTTTTGGAAAAGAGGCACTGTGAGGGATGGAGGGGGCTGGGCAAGGAGTCTTCCATTTACTTCTCTGGAAAAGACAAACATACAACTGGTTTGCAGCTAGAACACAGGGACATAGAACTCTCTGGTGACTCTTGTGGTGTTTATTGACAAAAGAGAATTTCATGTACTGTGGCACCTCAATAGTACTCCTAGAGCTATTACATGGCTGGATACCAGCCTGGCCGTGTATGCAATCTCTCTCTCTCTCTCTCTCTCTCTCTCTGTATGCTTGCACTTGTGTACTGGTACTCTCTAAACCAGAAATTTCTATTCAGAGAGCTTTACCTTTAATGATAAACATCTTGATTAAGGGCAAAATGCAGCCCTCTTTCTTGAACACTTCTCCCTGCTTACATGTTGAAGATACACCTCACACCGCCTACAGGGGACTTGTGAAAAGGCCTTTCATTTTCCACCACTTAATTAGGCCTGCCTGATATTTCTGCATCAGTTAATATTATGGTTTTGTACTGTGACCTCAAGCAAATTTTGACATAGAATTAAACTCATGCTTCTTCCATCCTATTTATATTGTTTGGATCACAAAAATGACAAAATTATTATCCAACACCATGTTTGACTTGAATATAAATGGAAGAGTCAGTACACTGTCATAGAGCCTCATGAAGGTTATAAGTAGGACATGGTAAATGATTGGGTCGCTCACTTTGCAACAAATGTTCAAGTTATAAAACTTAATTTAATAAAAATCTGTTTTTCTCCCAATTGTTATAAATGTTGAAATATAGCAGTTCTGAGCTAAATGAGAGGAGGTAGCTGTATACTGTATATATCCCATATGCAATGCATTTTTGAAGACATGCTGACAATTATCCCACTTTTTGATAACTTAGTTAAGGTGTAACTAGCATCTGGATGTGTCCCTCACCATTTTTAGCCTAACATTTCCTCTAATTCACAGGTTGAATCATCAGTTTTTCCTCTGCTTTTCTTTCTTTATAGATCTTTTTTGCATAGAGACAAAGGAATGATAGTATCATCCTTCTTACTAATTATTTCAGTAAAAAGTGGAAAGATGTGATTCATTAAAAGTGAAATTGATTAACTTTTTCTGGTAACATGTCAAACGTGGAGATTAAAAGCATCTAGACAATTCACTGTGGGCCCATAGGAATTGGCAAGTAATAAGATAGTGGAAAAGTTGAAGGTTTATCTCAAAATGTAACACAGATTAGAGTATTACATTTTAAAATTGAAACAACCCAAGTTACGGGCAAGTTTAGGCATGTGTGCACACAGATGCACTTTAAAATATCTAGGCAGTCTCTATGGTGAATGTCCTTTTCAATGAGAAGATGTTGTACATTTTTATGAAATCCAATTGCCACTTTAACTATTAATTTTATTTTTACTTATATCCACTAATGATTTCTAACTGTTTTAAAGTTATGCTTAATGTATCTTGCAAAACAATATTTCCTATTTTTAATTGAGTTTGGGTAAATTCTTATAGACAAACATTTATCCAGTGCGTCTTCTGTGCCAACTACCTTGCTCCTCAAATAAAAAAGGATTTGAGGACTGGAAATGCCTAGCCTATAAAAGATCACTTCGATGCAGTTCTCTGTAATGTTGAAAAACTAAGGAAAAGTGATTACTTTACATGGTGCAGCTTTGGAGGTAATAGTGTTTCTTTTACATCATCAAAATTTTCCCTATGCCAATAACTGCCATAGATCCTGGAGATACCAGAGTACATAGGGTATGACTTTTTTTTGGGGGGGGGGACATTTATATTGGTATTTTATTGCCATCTAATTTTCATACTCCAGTCTAGTTTCTCCAGTTGTCCCAACAATGACCTTTATATTAATGAATCTAATCCAGAATCACATTGCATATGGTTGACATGACATTTTAGCATCCTTATATCTAGAACAGTTCCATAGTATTTCCTTGATTTTGCAATCTTGCCACTTTTCAAGATTACAGATCAGTTATTTTGTAGAACATTCTTTATAAATGTGCTTGATGTTGCACAATGATTAAACTCAGGTTACAGGTTCTTTGTTAGGAAGAGCAAAACTGATACTTTCTTCTTTATGTTACCTTGTATCAGGTAGATAACTCTTTAGATTGTCCCATTTCTAGTGACATTCACTTTAAACACTAAATTTGGCTGTGATTCCCCAGGATAGGGGTATGGTGGAGGCAGAGTTAAAGATAATGGAGTTAGTAAAAACTGCAAAACTTACTTGTTTTTCCTTTCCTGTTAATGAGTATAATATTTTGAGAGGAAGGAATTAGAAGCTGTTGTCATCCTACATTCCTTCAAAATTTCAAAGTACTTATTATTGATTTATATCACAAAGGTTCAAATTTCCATTTTATTTAATGGGTTTCAATCTATTAATAAGTTATCACTTATTTTGGTGTTCAAATAATGCTGAATTTGACTTGTGGGAATTTCTGTGATTTTTGACTTATCCCCAAAATTCTTTAAGTATTTTTTCACTATCTGGCCCCAAAAGATGTTCTAGGCCCTGTGCTAGATCTGCTCGGCTACCGTGTGTCTGGCTCCAGCCTCCCAGGCACCGTCAGGAATTATTGGACCTTCTAAAAGCCATCCTTGAATCTCAGGTGGAAAATCTGTATTCTAGTCTGAACCGTGAGAAATAAGAATCCTTGGTCTGTGGTTTTCCTACTTGGAGGACATAATGTTTTCCAAGCTGGGTCATCTGTAGGCTGTTGCCGTGGGTTGCCATGCTTCGCCTTGGAGTTCATTCTTCAGTGGCTTCTGCCACATCTGTTGCAACTAAAAAGACAGTCCAAGGAGCTCCATCCTCGGATTATATTTTTGAACGGGAATCTAAATATGGTGCACACAATTACCACCTTTTACCTGTCACCCTGGAGAAAGGGAGAGGTATTTATGTGTGGGATGTAGAAGGAAAAAAATATTTTGACTTCCTGAGTGCTTACAGTGCTGTCAACCAAGGGCACTGTCACCCAAGATCGTGAATGCTCTGAAGAGTCAGGCGGACAAGCTGACCTTAACATCGCGGGCTTTCTACAATAACGTACTTGGTGAATATGAGGAGTATGTTACCAAACTGGTCAATTACCACAAAGTTCTTCCCATGAATACAGGAGTGGAGGCCGGGGAGACTGCCTGCAAACTCGCACACCGGTGGGGCTACTCTGTGAAGGGCTTTCAGAAATACAAGGCCAAGATTGTGTTCGCAGCTGGAAACTTTTGGGGTAGAACATTATCTGCTATCTCCATTCCACAGACCCAACCAGTTATGATGGTTTGGACCCTTTATGCCGGGTTTTGAAATTATCCCATATAATGGTCTTCCTGCACTTGAGCCTGCTCTTCAGGATCCCGATGTTGCCGCCTTCATGGTAGCACCAATTCAGGATGAAGCCGGCGTTGTTGTTCTGGTCCAGGCTACCTAGTGGGAGTGAGAGAACTCTGCACCAGGCACCAGGTCCTGTTTATTGCTGATGAGATTCAGACAGGGTTGGCCAGGACTGGCAGATGGCTGGCTGTCGATCATGAAAATGTCAGGCCTGACCTGGTTCTTCTTGGAAAGGCCCTTTCTGGAGGCTTATACCCTGTGTCCGCGGTGTTGTGTGACGATGAAATCATGCTGACCATTAAACCAGGGGAGCATGGCTCTACATACGGTGGCAATCCACTGGGCTGCCGCATGGCCATTGCAGCCCTTAAGGTTTTGGAAGAAGAAAACCTTGCTGCAAATGCGGAGAAGATGGGTATTGTCTTGAGAAATGAACTCATGAAGCTGCCCTCTGATATTGTGACTGCTGTGAGAGGGAAAGGGCTGTTAAATGCAATCGTTATTAGAGAAACCAAAGATTATGATGCTTGGAAGGTGTGTCTGCGGCTTGGAGATAATGGGCTTCTGGCTAAGCCCACCCATGGCGACATCATCAGGCTTGTTCCTCCGCTGGTGATCCAGGAGGACGAGATCCAGGAGGCGGTGGAGATCATTAACAGGACCATCCTGTCTTTCTGAGGGTGGGACCTGTTTAGTGGCTCCTGGGGGCTGGCTGGAGGTGGGGGTCCTGAGGCAGCCCGGCTCTGAATGCCAGCACATTCCACTCCCACTGCCTTCAGAGACTGTTTAGGGACATATATTTTTTTCAGTTGATACTTAGTAGAGTGACATTTATGAACCTGCAGGTGGCTCTGTGGCACAACTAAGAGAATGAATGGCATCTGCATGTGGTTTAGTGTTCTGAGGCATATGTACTTTCTAAGGTGAGTTGCATCTATCTGCATAGAGACAGCCTTCAAATCAAGTCCTTCAGTATAATTTATATACGTTTTATAATTTCCTTGCCTGGCATAAACGTTTTGGATTTGAAAAAAGTTATCTGAGATATTACACAAAAGACTTGCTTGACTTTATAACATTGAATCATTGTAATCACTGAACATTAGGATGATTAATGTTAAACAAATGTAAAAAACTAGTTTGAAGTAAACTTCATATTGGCCAACACCAGAGTATTCTATGGATAGCATCATTTCTAATTAAGAATTCATTCCTAAATTATGTCTTAAGTCCTTGATGATAATTTGTAAAAATATTGCTTGTTTTAAATATTTCTTTAAATTTAAAATAAAGCTTTTATTTACAATGTCAACCTCTTGGGGAATGTTCTTACCTTGCTTTATTCCTGTGTTTTCTAAGAGCATTTCAGCTTTCTTTGGTGACTTGTGGAAAGATAGGAATTAGAAAAAGAAAATACAAGACTCTCCTATACCCCTTTCAGAACAGTGGCTTTTTTTCCTGTGCATAGATACCATTTTTCTTAAAGTTACCTTTTCTGTACGTAATGTTTTACAACTTTACTGTTTTTCTTTTTACCCAGAGTTTTGTATTTCTGGTCATTATAAATTCATCTATTCTGTGTGTGTGGATGTGTTACAATTTTATCTCATATTGGGGCCTTTTAGCTTGTTACAGGCTTTTCGCTTCTTAAATAAAGCTTGTGACTACCTCAAAAAAAAAAAAAAAAAAAAAGATGATCTAGGTCCTTCTGGTACTTTCTCATCCCAATCCTAGAGTCAATCATTACTCCAGAGTCCTGGTCTCTTCTGGTGGAGACCAATATTTAGGAAGCAGATATGGGTGCTGGTTGCCCTCATTGCTTTTGTGATACCAGGGCTCACAGGCCCCACAGTAAACAGAACTATGGGGGAAATCACACATAATGCTCCTTTCCAACAATATTTATTTCTAAAGCAATCTATTTGTATTATAAGCACCAGAGTTTTTATATATTCATGCAGCCTATGATTATTTTATAATTTTGTCTTGTATTATTTTTATGTGAGAAAATCCTTGCCATCAAGTTAATTATTTATTTTACATTTTCTAGAGTTTTCGATAGGGTTTCTTTTTTCTTTTCATTTTTTTAACTTGTTCTAATTATACATAACAGTAGAATGCATTTTGACACAGTGTACACAAATCGAACCCAGGGCCTCCCATGTGCTAGGCTAGCACTCTACCGCAAAGCCACAACCCTAGCCCCTATGTCTAATCTTTTGAGGAAGCTCCATACTGTTTTCCAAAGTGGTTGTACTAATTTGCAATCCCACAAAAAATGTGTGGGTATACCTTTTTCCCCCATCCTTGGCACCATTTATTGTTACCTGCGTTCTTGATAACTACCATTCTAACTGGAGTGAGAAGAAATCTCAGTGTAGTTTTGATTTGTCATTTCCCTTACTGCTAAGGATGTTGAAAATGTATTCTTATGTTTATTGGCCATTGTAGTTTTATAATGAGAATTGTCTCTTTATTTCACTTGCCCATTTTTGATTGGTTTATTTTTTTAGGTGTGAAATTTTTTGAGTTCTTTACACTGTTTGAAGATTGCCTGGCAAAAATTTTCTCCCTTCAAGTTCTGTCTTCATGTTCTTGTTTCATTTGTTGTGCATAAGGTTTTAAGTTTGAGTTATCCCGCTTATTAATTCTTGTTTTTATTTCCGAGTCTAAGGATGTTTGTGTCTGCGCCAATGTGTTAGAGTATTGACCCTGGGTCTTCTTCTAGCAGTTGCAGTGTTTCTGGTCTAATTCTAGGTCTTGATCAACTTTGAATTGATCTTTATGTGGGATGAGAGATAGGAATCTAGTTTCATTCTTCTACACATGGCTATCCAGTCTCCACAGCACCTCTTTTTAAAGAGGATATTTTTTCTCTAATGTATATTTTTGGCACCTTTGTCAAGTTTATCTAAACTGTTATCTACGTGGATTATATCCATGAATCTTCTATTCTATTGCATTGGTATTCATGTCTATTTTTATGCCAATATTAAGCTGCTTTTGTTACTATAGCTCTATAGTATAATTCAATATCAGGTATTGTGATGCCTCCAGCATCACTCTCAAGTGATGATTCTTAACATTTTTTGTTTTGACCAAACCTTTTTGAAAACTCAACATTAGTATATTTTCTCCTTCCAGAAACATGCTTATGAACAATGCAAAACAATTTCAGTGTTCAACAGAGTGTTTTGCACATAATAGACACAGGTTAAATTTTAAAAAATGAATGAGCTTTTCATTATGATCAACTTACATTGGTAATTATAAAGATTATATCAAATAAAGGATACAATCAAGTTTTTTAAGTTGCATGCAATTTCAAGGAGCTCGTGAAATTCCTGGAAATTATACATGAGTCCCTCGTTGCTCTGAATGAGGGCCATCCATGTGGTATAGACACTGGTATCACTTGGGGTCCCTCTGAGATCCTCACTTAAATCCATTGCAATTTTATAGGCTATAGTGGAAATTTAGGGTTGCTTATATTTAAGATAAAAGTGGGTACAAATGGACAAATATTGGGTCAGAAGGGGAAAGATGTGAAAATATCTTCCAAGGCTCCCCTTGTTAACCAGGCAAACTTTCTTTTGATCCTCCAATACCATCTGTCATGTGACCCTAACCTCCCTAGTGACAATAGCTGTCAACTTCATACAAGAGTGGGAATCTATTGGCTTTTTCTCTTTTATTTCTCCCTCTTTTCTCAGTTTTTTTTCTTTTTTCCTGTTTTATTTTCCCCTTGAACTTTCTGCTCCTTTCTTTTAACTGCACATAATATGGAAGAGAAATATAATCGTGGTGTTTTATTTTCTATAGTGAATGCATTTCATATTCCCTATTTGAAATGTTAAGTTCTTTACTTTGAATGTTTCTCAACCCCTATTTTCTATGGAATGCTTCCAACTTACACTTGAATTAATTTTTCCCATTAGTTTAGGTCTTCTTTTTCTTTCTTTCTTTTTTTTTTTTTTTTTTTTAGTTGTAGTTGTGTTGTAGGGACAAACGAGGCAAGGCACCAAAGATAGCAGGAAACAGTTTTATTTTGGCTGTATCCAGGTTCAGAGGGTGCAGCCTTTGCTGTAATCAATCAATCCCCTGAGTTCAGGGAGTTTCAGAGTTTTATACCCAGCGTGTAAGGGGGACGCACAGTCTGCAGAAGTTCACATAAAAGCAGCCTTTTCTTTCACTGTTCTGGGCAAGTTAACTCTTCAAGGACAACACCTGAGAAGGGGACAGCTTCTTCTCCCCTTTCTTTCCTCCCCCTGCCAGCTGTTACCATGGAGCCCATTTGTAACTTATCTTAAAAATGTAGACAATTCTGTGAAGCCCCAGCTCAAGGCCAGAGCCTTGTTTGCACATTTCTTCAAAGTACTATACTGGATACGTTTGTGAAAACTAGTAAGGGGGTGTCCAGCACCTGGAGTGTTGGTATCTTCTCGGCCAGTGGCCAAGTAAACACAAAAATAGGAAGTTTATCTATATTGGGCTCTTTTGCAGAGATTCTTTTGCTGACAGTCCCCAAATCAGCCATGGTGAAGAGGGCTTCCTGTGGAGAGAGGGGGGTACTCACTTCAATTCCTCCCTTTAATGATGCTCACCATAATCTAATCCTTTAAATTTAAAGCATCATTACCATTATCTTGGCTTAAAGCCTTATACAATGTCCAAACCTTAGTTATTGTCAACTTTTCAACAGCAGCTTCTACAGTGGACCCAATAGTTTTAATGCACATTGGAGCTAAACATGGGAGCAATAAACAGGTTAACAGCAGAATACCCATTAACACCAGTTTAGCTTTAAAATCTACCAAGAGTTGAAAACCATCTTCTAAAAGCATGTTTGGTACCCAAACTTTAATGCCCTTCTAGGTATGAATGAGCACATGTGCTAGTTCTCTTGTGTTGTTGGCTATATTCTTAACTGTTTGTCTATTGTCATCCATTTGGATGTAACAATCTGAGCTGTTGAACCCTCCACATATTTCTTTTTCCCTAAACCAGTAGGTAATAGAATGCCAAGTGGTTTTGATAATTAGCCACTTGCATCTGGTCTGTTGTATGGCTAGGAGGACAGAGGCTGTGGCAGTCTGATTAATAATAATTTCTAGTACAGCTTCTAAGTGAATAATTCTGTTTAATTTGTAAATAGGAGTTTTCTATCTCCAACTGCCATTTTGTGCTCACGTAGCGGGAGGAAAAGTGGCAATAATCCTCTGGGGTGGCCAGTTAGCTTCATCCCAAGATTGGTGACCTCCTAAATCATGTTTCTTTCCAATGGACCTTTTTTCCTTTCTAAACAGTCACCCAATCACTGCATTCCTCTGGCAGGACAGGTCTTAAATATTTGTTTTACCACCTCTTAGTTATAGTGGATTGTCTTGACACATGGTTTACATGATCTCCATGGTTGGAATAGGAGTAGGGCAGAATCCCTTAAGGTTATCAAAGGAAACCAAACCAAATAATAGATAAACATTTTGGTTAGCATAAGTTAAGCAGCATAAATTAACAAAGCCAAACTAATAACACCAAACAAATCCTAGAAAATTTATATAAGCAAGTTAAAAACTATAAGTGAAATATTGTTACACAGAGTCCAGTCAGTAGGAGTTACTGTTATCAAACCAGTAGCAAAACCAGAGAACTATGTATATATCTAGAAGCAAGGAGTGGCAATGCATTACAGTATACGAACTATCTTAGGGGTTGAAAGAGTTCATTAGTCCTGGTGGGAAGTTTATCTTTCACCGTGCATTGATCAGCCAGTCCCTCCTGTGTGGCTGAAACAGGGCTGTAGTCTCCTCAAGCTTCGGCCTTACATAGACAAGTCAGCTTCCAGAGTGACTGGAGCAGGGCTGTTGTCCTTCTGATCCTCAAGCTTCTCTGGTGCTCCTTTTTCTGCAGGATGGTCAGCTTCAAGGGCGTAACAGCATCTGGAGAGCAAGCCCAGTCCTCAGCTGCAGGCGTGAGTCTGGTGTAGTGAATCCAGGCACCTATCTCTCTAAACTTTACTGTAGTTGGGGTGGATAAAAAAACAGTGAAAGGGCCCTTCCAAAGAAGTTTAGGGATTGAATATTTCATTCTTTGACCAGACTCAATCTCCAGGCTTGAAGGAGTGTGCACCTGGATCAAACTTACTGGCAATCTTTTTTCTAACCCATTGGTTGAGAACCTGTAAAGTTTTCCCTAAGGCCTGAAGCTGTCATCTCAGGGTTATTTTTCCTATCTCTGTGAAGTCTCTCTATAGTCCCCTAATAAGAGTGGGGGAACTCCCATATATTATCTCAAAAGAAAAGAATCCAGTCCACCTAGTGGGAGTGGATCTAATGCTCAACAGTGTAATAGGGAGAAATTCATCACAATGTAATTGAGTCTCCTGACACAGCTTACTCAATTGAGCCTTAACGTCCTGTTCATCCCCTGAATTTTATCAGAACTCTGCAGCCTATAGGTAGTATGTAACTGTCATACTGTTTACACTCTTGGTCAGTAATCATATCACCTCTGCCCCAAAGCTGGCCCAGTGTCTGAGCCAATAATTACTGGGACACCAAATCTGGGAATAATTTCCCAGAGAAGCATCCTAATATCTTCCTAGCCTTTCAGGGCAGGTGGGAAAAGCTTCCACCCAGTCAGAGTGGGAACAAACAAAAAACAAAAGTTACTTATAGCCCTGTGAGCTTGGTAATTCAGTGAAGTTTACTTCCAAGTCTTCAAAAGGTGCTCCTCCTATAGTTTGGATTTCTGGTGGGAGCTTTGGCCCCTGACATGGATTGTTGTGAGCAGAAACCTCACATTGTTTGCAGATCATCCAGGTGTTGCTTGTGAGCTGGGGGACATAGAAATGTTGACTCAGAAGTGTCTCAAGTGCTGTGTGTCCAACATATTTTCCTGTGGAACTGTCTGATAAAGGCTGGGTTAGAATCTCTGGGATGGCTACTCCGGCCATCAGAAAATCTCCACTATCCACCTGGGAGAAAATTTTCTTGTTCAGTCTTATATCACTTACTTTCATGTTGGGAGTATGTTGGCTCCCTTTCATTTAGCTAGTAAGCCAGGCAGAAGGGCAGCATTTAAAACTGGGACTGGATTTTCTTCCCGTTTCTTGCAGAGAGCTAACCTGGCTTCTAAGTGAGCTCTCCAGTTGCCCTGAGAAACCACAGTGTTTCCCTTTCGATGACCTTGGCAATATAAAAATCACAGTCTTCCTGGGAGCCCACAGTGCATCCAAGAGTTTAAGAATTTCTTGCCCATACATTATGCCCACCCTTTTTTTTTTCTCCTGAGTTAATTAGCCTATATAAGGCCCTATGAACATGAAGGGTAGTGAACACATATTTTGAGTCTATGTAAATATCCACACAGATTCCTGCTGACAACAGAGGGGCTCGAGTCAAAGCAATAAGTTTTACTTTTGTGCTGTAGTTCTCTGAGGCAGACGTTCTTACTCGACAGTAGAGTCCAGAGTGACCATTGCATATCCAGCCAAACATACCTCATCTTTTATAAAACTGCTTCCATCTGTGAAGTACTCTGCATCAGCCTCCTTGAGAGGCTGGTCCTTTAGGTCTGCTGGAGAACACTTCATCCATGACCTCAACACATTTGTGATCAGATTTTCCAGGTCCAATGGATAGCAAAGTTGCTGGGTTTAGAGTTCTGACGACCTCAATGCAGATACGTGGGTTTTCACATAACATGCCATGATATTTGACCATTATTTCATTAGTCAACCAATAGTGTCCTTTATATTTTAACAATGTCAAAATTGAATGAGGAACTCTGACAGCCAGTTCTTGTCCCATGGCCAGTTTATCAGCTTCCAACACCAGAAGAGCTATGGCTACAAGGTCCCATAAACAAGGTGGCCAGCCTTAGGCTACAGAGTCCAGTGGTTTGGACAAATAGGCCACTGGACTGTGCCGTGTCCCCAGCATCTGAGTCAAAACTCCTACAGCCACTCCAGACTGATCATGGACATACAGAAAGAGGAGGTCAGGAAGCCCTAATCCAGGTGCACTGGTGAGTGCTTGTTTAATGTCATCAAAGGCCTTTTGCTTAGTTGACCCCCATATAAGAGGATCCCGTTTCCCCCCCATTTGTGGCTTCATAGAGGATTTTTGTCATAACTGAAAGTTGGGGATCCATACATGTCTGAACCCAGTAGCCCCCAAGAATTCTCTAGTCTGATGGCAGGTTGAAGGGACTGGAATTGAGCAGATCTCCTGTTTCTTTTCAGGCCCAAGGGTTGTTCTGTTCTGTTGCTGAGTCAGATGGTAACCAAAGTATTTGACCTTTTTCTTGATAGATATGGGCTTTTAAGTCAGAGTCCAGTGCTGTCCCAATGATGGCGTACTCAAGCCCCTGGGAAAAACTGTCATTTGGGGAAGGGAGGCTTACATAGAGCCTGTGGTGCTTTAAGATGCAGGAATTTTTTTTGTTATCTCCCAGTGCAAGATCTTGGCTGTTGGGATTCTCCAACTCTTAAATCTAATGTAAATCTTAGCAGAGACTAATGACCTGGGACATCATTTGTGTAAAAGGCACCTATGTAAATCTCGCCATGGGCCATCTGCCAAGGTTGGAGGGCAGCAGTGCGGTCCCGTGCAGGTCCCAGTGTGGCAGCCACATTGTGCCCACCTAGGTGTTGCTCTTTGCGTGGCTTTCTCCTCCTGCCAGGTGGGAGCCTGCTCTAATTGTACATAGTAGCTGCCCCGCTTGTGTTCTTGCTCAGTATGAGCGGGTGCATGGGGCTCTGTGGCCCTTCCTGCTGGTGGCTCACAGCGTGTGGCTTGGAGCCAGGATGGCATGTCCTTTTGAAGTGAGCACCCTATGTCCCACTATTGGCTGTTAACATGAACATATTCCTAGTTCATTTGGGGGGCTTGTACCAGCTGAGCCCTCCTGAGGTGCTGGGCTCGTGTATCAGATGCAGTTGTGTGTGTCTCTGGGACCCCTGTCATATTCGTCAATCACAGACTTCCGAGCAAGTGGGAAGAAACTGAAAGAAGGGGCTGGGGCCAAAACGTTCCCTCCCTCTCTGTTCAAGTCTTAGCATTTGAGCATGGCAGTGGGTGCTTGCCTGATGGGGCCATTGGAACCTTCCCCTTTTGTCTGGCCCCACTTTCTTTTTTTCTTCCTTATAAACATTTGTACCATTGGCTTAGTTCTAGTGAAACCCCCCTTTGAGTGACCTCTGGGTTTGTGGTGAGGGCAGCTGTAAGGAGATCCATCCTCCTTTCTATCTTTTTGGTCTGCCTGTCTTTGAGACTCTGGATCTCGATTGATGAAAACTGTGGTGGCCACCTTAATCAGCTCACTGGCACACTTCTCAGCAAAGTTCTCTAGGATTGTAAAGTTTGGCAAAGGGCTCTCTGAGCCTGACCCGCAAAGGCTGCATTGATCACCTGTTGCTTGCGCCTGTGCATTTCTTCACTGAAAAACTGCACTGTGGCTGCTACACTTGTATGTGCCCCTCCTCCCCCGGGCACCTAAGGGCAGGGAGAGGGCGGCAGTGGTAGTGGCCTGGACATTTAGCTCTGAGTCAGTTGGGCACATGTCTTTTAATTATTACTGCCAGTTTCATAGGGCAGAGGGGCCTTAGGCAGATGTGGGGTCCAGAGAAATGTTCAGGGCTATGAGGGTGCAAGAGGGAGATGCTGGAACAGAGGGAGGCTTAGCTCTGTTTGTTTGCATATGTGCTAGGCTTAGGCTAGGGCTCAGGGCTGGCTCAAGATTTCTTCTAACTCTTGGACACAGACAGTGTGGGTTTTTTTTTTTTTTTCCATTCTTTTATGAGGGCTTCTTGACATCTCTTTATCTTAGACTTTCTTCTTTGTAGGGGCCCCATCCTAGGTCTGGATAATGGGCTGCATCAGATGAGTCATGGCCCAGGGTTTCTCCGTGTAGGAGGAAGTATGATTTTTCCAGCTTATGAGCTCAATGGTGGAGAAAGTCTGGCACACCAAACTGCCTTGTGTCCCTCAGGTTTTTCCCTCTGGTCAATATAGGCAGATCTTTTAGTCTCTTGCAGGGGCATCTGGAGAGATCTCTGAGTTGTGGCTCTAGTCTTGGGACAAATCTCCCACCTTAATCTTGGACCTAGGAAGCCTTTGGCTCTGAGGACATCACAGAGGAAGGAATAGCCAGTATTGGGGGCCATCATTTGTTGCCTCTGAGGACAAGGGGACTAGGGGACAGTCTGTTGTCCCAGTGGTCTTGGCAAAGTTGGGTAGACTGGTACATAAGGTCTTGGGTCCTCTTCTGGCTCACAGGGAAAACTGTTTCCTTTCCTAACTTTCCAAGTCAGGTTTTCTGTTTAGCTGCTTTCCGCTAGGTCTTAGAGACCACTATGCTCCTGGCTAACATCAGCTTGGACTGTCCATCCAGACAGGCTCTCAACCAAGGGGACTGTTTCTATACTATCTCTTGCCATTAATCAATATAAGAGAATTGGTTCAGGGTTCTACAACAATCAAAAGGACCTCAGCAATGACTCTCTCATCTAAAGATCCTTCTGGTGTCCAGCCCACATCTTGGGTGAGCCACTCTAATTCACAGAGTATGCAACCTTTGTGGAGTGAGTTTCACCCCACAGTTACAAGGAAAACCTTCGTAAAGGTTCCTAACACACAATTCAGAAGGTTCGGTTTCCTTAGTGTGCCTCCCATGTTCCACACTGCATGGATGTCCCACACTTAGAAAAAAACACACTTAGGACATGACTCCCTTCATCCATCTCCAGCAGCTCCCCTCGAGGGGACTTAGGGCCCTCTTAGCCTTGCGGGTCGGTATCAACCCCAGACCTGGCGCTTTCACCTAGACGTTGGTTGGTGAAATTCCGCCATAGACTGTATGAGGTGCCAGGGAACCAAGGATCAGGACTCTGCACTCCCTTCTGCCCTAGGGTTGGGTAGGAACCCTTCCCTTGTCTGTCTCATTCACACACTTTCCCACACTTTCCCACAGACACGGCCAGGACAGAATTTCTATACTGCCCAAATTCCAACAATTCCAAACCAAACAAAAAGGGAGTCCCGGTTTCCCCTCTGTTCGCTGACCCCGAACAGAGACTACTTGGGTGACTACCCAGGTCCATTTCAGCTCCAACCACTTTTAGGGTACTCGGGACCCAACAGAGGGTGATCAAGCCTCTCTTCCACCCGCTTAGGCCTCTAAGCGGAAGTCAGGTGGCTGCAAAACCAAATGGACCTGGGTCCTACCTGTTCAGCTGGGCGGTGCTCCAAAACCCTAATTCTGGTTCCTGCTGCCTGTGGGTTCTGATGTGCTCCGGGGAGGCCCCAGGGCACTGGGTGAGTGGATCCTCCTTCAGGCCAAGAGTGGCCTGGGTGCACCAAGGGGACAGCTGTTTCCCCATCTCCCCAGGGAATTGGACTCCGGGAGACAAGAGAGGCAGAATAGCCTTCCCTACCTCCTCTGTCCCATCTGGGTCGCCAATAATATAGTAGGGACAAAGGAGGCAAGACACCAAAGATAGCAGGAAACAGTTTTATTTGGCTGCAGCCAGGTTCAGAGGGCACATCTTTGCTGTATTCAATTAATCCTCCTAACCCCAAGTTCAGGTAGTTTCAGAGTTTTATACCCAGCATGTAAGGGGAGGGGCTCTGAAGTCCACAGTCTGCAGAAGTTCACATAAAAGCAGCCTTTTCTTTCACTGTTCTGAGCAAGTTAACCCTTCAAGGACAACACCTGAGAAGGGGAGAGCTTCTTCTCCCCTTTCTTTCCTCCCCCTGCCAGCTGTTACCATGGAGCCCATTTGTACCTTATCTTAAAAATATAGACATCTCTGTGAAGCCCCAGCTCAAGACCAGAGGCCTTGTTTGCACATTTCTTCAAAGTATTATACTGGATACGTTTGTGAAAACTAGTAAGGGGGTGTCCAGCACCTGGAGTGCTGGTATCTTGTCGGCCGGTGGCCAAGTAAACAGGGCGACATGAAAATAGAAAGTTTATCTACAATGGACTCTTTTACAGAGACTGTTTTGCTGACAGTCTTAAAATCAGCCATGGCTTTTCTGTGGAGAAAGGGGGTGCCACTTCAGTGTGAGGATTAGGTTCAATCCTCAGCATCACATAAATAAATAAATTAATTAAATAAAGGTATTGTGTCCATCTACAACTAAAAACGTTTTTAAAAAACTGTAAGGAAACTTAGGGCTCATTCTTTATCTTTTTCTTGTTTGTTTGTTTGTGTACTGAGGACTTCACCCAGGGTCTTTACTACTGAACTGCTTCCCCTGCCTTTTTTGATTTTTTATTCTGAGACAGCAATATTAAATTGCTTAAGGCTTTGCTAATTGCTGAGGCTGGTCTTGATCTAGTAGTCCTCCTGTCTCAGCTTCCCAAGTCGCTGGGATTACAGGCATGTGCCGCTGGGCCCGCCTACTTTCTCTTCTTATGAATTTGCTACAAAAATCATTCTATTAATAATTCCTACTCTTGCCAGGCCCAGTGGCACAAGCCTGTATTCCCAATGACTTGGGGGCTGAGACAGGAGGATCACAAATTTGAGACCACCCCCAGCAATTAGCCAGGACCTGAGCAACTTATCAAGACACTGTCACAAACTTTAAAAATGAAAAAGGGTTGGGCAGGTTGGGGCTACAGCTCAGCAAGAGAGGAGTAGAGGGCTTGTCTCATACATGCAAGGCACTTGGTTCATCCTCAGCACCACATAAAAATAAATAAAGATATTGTGTCCATCTACAACTAAAAAATAAAAATTTGAAAAGGCGGGGAGGGGGGTGCATGGGGGGAATGGGGATGTGGCTCTGTGGTTAAGTGCCCCTGGGTTTAATCCCCATTATAAAAAAAAAAAAGAAGAAGAAGAAGAAGAAAGAAAGAAAAGAAAAGAAAAAAAGTAAAAGAGAATTTCTACTTGCTCTCAAGTTAATAGAATGATCAAATACAAAGCACTTTATAAGCCATTCTAAAATAACAAAACACTGTAGAAATATAAACTACAATTATCTGCCATTTATACCCCAACAGAAGCAGAGCAGTCTTCATTTGTATCCATTGTAAATGGACACATAGATGCATATGCATCCTTGGAAAAAATCTTGAAGCCTGGGGTTAGGGTTTTGGCTCAGAGGTAGTGTGCTTGCCTCATATGTGTGAGGCACTGGGTACAATTCTCAGCACCACATATAAATCAATGAATAAAATAAAGGTCCATCAATACTAAAAAATATTTTTAAAAAATCTTATAGCCTATAAAATAATATTCAGTCCATGTTGATTGCCACTGGGGAAATGTAATTACCTCTCTGACAGGGACTTAAATTTTCTTGAATTTCTTTTCTTTTTTTTTGAACTGAGATCAAATAATGATATAAAGAAATAGCACCAGACATAATTTGACCAGAGGGACAATAAAGAATTCAATTTCTGTGGCAGGGGATGTGGCTCAGTGGTAGGGTACTCACCTAGTATGTGTGAGGTGCTGGGTGTGATCCTCAACACCACATGCAAATAAACAAATAAAATAAGGGTACTGTGTCCAACTATGATTATTTTTTCTAAAAAAAGAATAAAATTTCTGTGCATTGTAGTGGTACCCACCTGTAATTCCAAAATGAAAAGGACTGGGATGTAGCTTAGTGATAGAGCGCTTGGCTAGCAAGTGGGAGGCACTGATTTTAATCCCCAGAACAAAATAAATAAATAAATAAAAGTTATAATTTCAAAAGTCTCAGGCACAAATTTAGTAACTTATTTAAATTATTGGATATCTAAGGAACCAAAATATTGTCTGGAGCTTCTTATGGTCCTGATACTCTTTTTTTTTTTTCTTAATTTTTAGTTTTAGATGGACAAAATATCTTAATTTTATTTATCTACTTTTATGTAGTAGCGGGGAATTGAATCCAATGCCCCACACTTTCTAGGCAAGCACTCTACCACTGAGCCACAACACTTGTCCTATACCTGGTGCTCTTCAAGTGATAATGGAATTAGAGGCCTGTGCTCAGCTGTGATGAGCAGCTTCCCACCCCAAATCCTAACCAGAGCTCCTGCCCTGGAGGAGCCCAGGCTATGATAAGAGATAGTTGGTATATAGTCTGAGAAAACGATGTGGCCACGGTATTTTGTCCAACCCCCCCTCAAGGCCATTTATCTAAAGAGTATGACTCCATGTTAAGACATTATAGAAGGATATTAATATGAAATCAATTAATAATCCACATTTATTTTATTGTATAAATGGAATGATTACTGGGATATTGTTGTTATTTTAAACACTTTGATGTTTTTTCCATATCACAACTTTATTGCATTTAAGGATGTGATTACTTCTCTCTCTCTCTCTCTCTCTCTCTCTCTCTCTCTCTCTCTCTCTCTGTCCAAGAAATGGAGAAAATACTGGGAGAAAGTGTTATCCTTTGATTTGGTCCTGTACCCACTCCCACATCAGGTTACCATGTAATAAGATCCTGATAAGTAGTTCTTAGAGATTCATGTCAATGGTGTCTACAATAGGCAGGGCTCTTTTTGTTTTTTAAATAAAAATTTATCTGACCCTAGTTAATAGAGTAAGGAAGACTTTTTGAGGACGATTGTGCTAGGTCAAAGTGTTAGGACTTTTGCAATATGGAAGATTTTTTGTTTTTGTTTTGTTTGTGACATTGATCACAAGTACAGTCAAGGAACATGCTGGTGGTAATGGTGGATGGAAAATTACTACAACACATCAAGGATAAGGGGAATTCTTACTAAAATTACTAAGCTGGATTCTTGCTGAAGGCAGGTTAAACATCAAGGGTGGGGAGAGTGAAGAATTTGGTTAAATATTGAGAGTGATATAAAGCCAGGGTAGGGAGATTCTGTCTAAACTAGGCTATAGAAAGTGAGGCTTAGTTGAGAAAAGTGCTCATAGGGACATGGTTAAAGTTGATCAGATTGAATCTCTGTTCAATTCAAATGCATAGAGAGCATTGAAACAGATCCCCTTTGAAATTAAGAGCAAGTCCTGACCAAGCTCCTGCTAAGGAAGCTGAAATTCACACATTCTCTGGCTACATAGCCAAGCTACCTCTGTACATATATATCTCCTGTCTTTTATTTCTATAAATTAACCAGTTTCTTTAGGGCCTGGAGAGAAACATTCTAGCTGCTTCTTCCTAGTTTGGTCAACAGGTATAAAATCTGTTTTTCCTTACTTTCTTATTTCTCTGCATTGGGACAGCAGAGTCTTGCCTGCAGGGTTGCTGGCCAGGGGGGTTATCTGGCTGACTGTCAGTAATAGCATCAATACCTAAAATTAAAGCAGAATCTGGCTGGGCCCTATTGTCTGTAATCGTAGCTATATAGAGGCTGAGACAGTGGGATCAGGAACTTCAAGGCCATCCTGGGCAACTTGGCAAGACCTTGACTTGACATAGGAAAAGGTGGACTGGGTAGGTAGAGCTCAGTGATAAAACATTTGCGTAGCATGTACAAGGCCTGGGTGGAATCCCCAGTACCACACACACACACACACACACACACACACACACACACACATACTGAAACAACAACAAATCTAAAAAATAGAATGTGTCTCACTTAGGCATCAGTTTGAATTGAATTCTTGCCTGTTTTGGAGAAGGGAAGGCAATAATCAAAATCTGTAAGTGCAACATGCACTCCCTTTCCCAAAAGTTTTCAGCTGATGTGCCACCATCCACCCCCACGCTTGCGTAGAACTCAGGGCATCGCCCATGCCAAGCAACCACTCTACCACTGAGTTACACCCCCAGCCCTAGTTTTCACTAGTATCAGGGGTCCACCGAACTGTCTTTGAGTCTTGGGGTCTCAGAAGCTCCTCTACATTGTTAAACTCCTTGTAAGTCTCCTGTTTGCTCTGTGCCATCAAGAAACACCAGGCCCCATGTGCATAGACTGCCACACCTATTTATCCTCCTGACCTTTGGGACTACTAGCATGTACATTACTCTCCTCAACTTCTCAACTTCTTATTTAATGGGCTTGACTTTCCCCCTGAGTACACGGATTTCTGAAGACATAGTAGGCAGTTCTGAAAGGGTGAATAAACTAGAAACTAATCAGGAATCTAACTAAGGACATCCTGGAAAGAAAGTTTCCAGAGTAATTTCCACCTCTACCCTGTTGACTTTGGCATCTCTGGCCCTGCTGTCCCCCCTCCCGTCCAAAAAAGTGCCTTTTTATTCTCCAAAGAAGTAGCCTAAGATGTGATATGGCTGTGGATTACTAAGAAGTTTTACTACTGGTTTTGGGATACCCTGAATGTACCCTCTTCCTCTTCCCCAACACACATGCAGCTTGAGTAGAAGGCAGGGACTATCATGCTTAAGGAATCTCTGGAGTTTTGCACTTCCAAAGAGCTTTGAGCTCCTGGTTGTAGACATGGGTTAGAGCAGCTCTTCCAGACCTCCTGGAGGGTACCTTAATGTAATGATTTCTTCAGGCAGTTTTAACTTTAATAGATGGAACAGAGACTCCCTTTGGAGCTGCAATAACCAACTCATTTGAGGGAGTGGTGGAAAGGGATAAGTAATTGTTAGTGTAGAGATGATCATTTTGACATGAAGGCAGATACCAATCTGCCTTCATTCAGCTTTGTGTTTTCCATTATTGTAATTCCAGTCACTCTAGAGGCTGAGGTACGAGGATTGCAAGCTCCAGGATGCACACTATCCTTATGCCTCAGGGTCTGAGCTATCTGTCTAACTAGAAAATGGATATATGTATATAGATGACTGTATGACCAATGTGATTCTGCAACCTGTACAATCAGAAAAATGAGAAATTATACCCCATTTGATTCAAATGTATGAATTGTCAAGATTAATGTACTGTCATGTGTAACTAATAAAAAAATAAAATAAAATAATAATAAAAAAAAAACAGGTGGGTGTCCTGGCTGTACAGGGAAGGGGAACATCTCATCTCTCCTAGATTGTAACCTGTGCTTCAACTCCTGTAGGACTGGGTGGCACCTTTGGAAATTTACATTATTTGCATAGTATGCTATGCTAAGCATTCTCTTAAGCTCCAGGATATTTTGCTGCTAAGTTTAGATGCAGCCTGCTCTTTCTTTCCTTTGTCTTTTTTGTCTTGTGAAGGAGAATCAGAATTCTCTGTTTGCCCACTGAGCCCCTCCCTACCTCTCCTGGCTCTGATTGGTCTGTGGTTCTCTGCACTGTCCTGCTCTGCCCACTGTCTGTGTGAGGTATCTTCTTCTGTTGCCCCTTGTATTTCTGCATTTTTCTATTGGTGACCCTCAGGTGACCTTAGGTTTGCAGCTTTAATCTCCTCCTTGGTTGCCCTTAGAGGTCTTTTTTTGCTTTTGGTATTGGGGATCAAGTATGCCTCATAATCCTAGGCAAGCACTCTACCACTGAGCTATGCCCGTAGCACCTTAGTAGAGTTTCTTCATGTTTGTGCCTCTGTATAATTAAGAAAATGAAATAATTTTATTTTACTAAATTGTGAAAATAAAGGGTTTATTTTAAAATCCAAGTGATGTAGAAAGGTCTCATGAGGAAGTAGTCATGGAAATCATAGTCTAATATAACTCCAGTATTAATAATTTCATAATTAATTTGAGAATATCACCCTGAATTTGTGTTTAAATGCACATACAACACATAAATTTACCTGAATGAACTCACGTTTTGTTCCCTGGTATTTTAAATTTTTTATTCTTATTTATTTATTTATTGGCACCAGGAACTGAACCCAGGGACACTTAACCATTGAGCCATATCCCCAGCCCATTTTTAATTTGTTTTTTTTTTTTTTTTTTTAAATTAGACACAGTGTCTCACCACGTTGTTAAGGGCCTCATAAGTTGCTGAGACTGGCATTGAATTCTCAATCCTTCTGCCTTAGTTCCCTAGTGGTTGACTTTCAAACATGAGCCTCTACTCTTGGCCTGTGGGTGACCTTCTAAGAAGGGTTTTAAAGCCCAATGTGGGGAGAGAAGCTGAATCTAGCACAAACTCCTGGTCTTTCATTTCCTTGTGAACACAATGGGTGGTGGTAACAGCATCATGCACTTCTTCAGTGGAGTGGAGGGATTATAATTTAAAATTTTTAGCATCAGATTGATCTCTTGGTGGGTGCAAAAGGATGCAAACTATCCTTACACCTCAGGGTCTGAGCTTTCTGTCTTATGAGAAAAGAGGTGGGTGTTCTGGCTGTTCTGGGAACATCCCTTCTCCCCCTAGATGGTGACCTGTGCTTCAACTCCTGTTTGCCCACTCAACCCCTCCCCACCTCTCCTGGCTCTGATTGGTCTGTGGTTCTCTGAACTGTCCTGCTATGCCCACTGTCTGTGTAGGGTATCTGCTTCTATTGTCCCTTGCTGTTTCTGCATTTTTCTGTAGATGACCCTCAACTGACCTTAGGTCTGCAGCTTTAATCTCCTCCTTGGTTGCACCTTGTAAGTCTTTTTTGCTTTTAGGTATTGGGGATCAAATTCTAGGCAAGCACCCTACCACTGAGCTATGCCTCTAGCACTTAGTAGATCTTCTTCATGTTTGTGCCTCTGTATTTTAGAAAATGAAATAATTTTATTTTACTAAATTGTGAAAATAAAGGGTTTATTTTAAAATCCAAGTGATATAGAAAGGTCTCATGAGGAAGTAGTCATGAAAATCATAGTCTAATATGACTCCATTATTAATATTTTCATAATTAATTTGAGAATATCACCCTGGATTTGTGTTCAACATGCAATATATCATATAAATTTACCTGAATGTGCTCACATTTTGTTCCCTGGCATTTTAATTTTTTTCTTATTTATTTATTTATTGGCACCAGGAACTGAACCCAGGGGCACTTAAACATTGAGCCATATCCCCAGCATTATTTTTTATTTTTTAATTAGAGACAGTTTCTCACCACGTTGCTAAGGGCCTCATAAGTTGCTGAGATTGGCATTGAATTCTCAATCCCCCTGCTTCAGTTCCCTAGTGGTTGACTTCCAAACATGAGCCTCTACTCTTGGCCTCTGGGTGACCTTCTAAGAAGGGCTTTAATGCCCAGTGTAGGGAAAGATGCTATATCTAGCACAAACTCCTGGTCTTCCATTTCCTTGTGACACTTGGGTGGTGGTACCAGCATCATGCACTTTTTCAGTGGAGTAGAGGGATTATAATTTAAAATTTTTAGCATCAGTTTGATCCCTTGGTGGGTGCAAAGGGATGCAAACTATCCTTAAGTCTCAGGGTCTGAGCTGTCTGTCTTATTAGAAAACTGGTGGGTCTCCTGGCTGTTCTGGAAACATCCCTTCTCCCCCTAGATGGTGACCTGTGCTTCAACTCCTGTCTGACTGGGTGGCGCCTTTGGAAATTTACATTTTTTTTGCATAGAATAGTATGCTAAGCAGTCTCCTTAGGTCCTGGATATTTTGCCCCTAAATTTAGATGCAGTCTGCTCTTTGTCAAAAAAGGGTCTTGCTAAATTGCTTCGGGTCTCACTATGTTGGTGAGGCTAGCTTTGAATTTGCTCTCCTCCAACCTTAGCCTCCTAAGCTGCTGGGATTTGAAGCCTGTGCCATTGCACCTGGCTCTTTCCCTGCTATTGTATGTGACAGTTTGCCTTAAGGTTTTTCATGTCAGTTAATGGAAACACAAATGACTTAAAAACATTTGTGGAGCATTGTTTTTAATTTTTTTTTTTTTTTTTTTTTTAGTTTTGATGGACATAGTACCTTTATTTTATTTATTCACTTCTATGTGGTGTTGAGGATGGAACCCAGTGCCCCATAGGTGTGCCGGGAGCACTCCTCTACGGAGCCACAATTCCAGCTCTGGAGCATTTTTGATATTCACAAAAGTTGAGAGATTGTGCTTTGGACACTTTGCCCCTCTTCAATAGTTCTCTATGCATGGCCAACAAAACCATTGCATTAAATGTTCTATTGTGTATCTCTCAAGCTACGTTTTCATAAATACTGAAGACTATCAACAGTAATTCATTATTATTGTCACACTGGTGGTGTTTGGATTTCCTTCGTTGTCTCAAAACATGAAAGTTTGTTTGCTTCATGGTCTAAATAATTTCCCAAAGGCTGAGTGATATTTTGTTTGGATGCACTCTATTCCACCCTATGAAGGTAGTGGTGGCGCCAGAAGTGTGCCATTAGTGTGCTGAAACTTATCTCTTAGTGGGAGGAGCCTTGGGCCACGAGGTTGGAGGGTGGAGGGTGGAGGGTGGAGGGTGGAGTCCACACCCCAGGATATAGATGAGGCTATATCAAGGAGGTCACACAGTGATTCTATTTTGTGAGGAGCCAGCCGTAAGGTGTCTGAAGCAATTTGGAAGCAGTCTTGAATCTCCAACTTGTACCTCTGCAAAATGGTAAGAAA